>NW_027596176.1:252500-412500 GCF_964194155.1 Cetorhinus maximus | reverse complement strand
AAAACAGAAATTGTGTTTAACCAGCTTGCGGACTGTCTTGAAGAAGTAACAGGGCAGGTTGATGAGGGCAATGCTGTAGATGTGCTGTACACGGGCTTCCAAAAGACATCTGATAAAACACCGCTCAAAAGACTTGTGAGCAAAGTTATAGCTCATGGAAGAAAAGGGTCAGGAGCAACACAGAACCGAGTGACAGGAAACAGCGAGTAGTGGTGAATGGGTTTCCCTTTACTGCGCGAGATGAAGAATTGTAGTGAAGTTCCTCAGGTGTGAGTGTTGGAAACTCCTGCTTTTCCTGATAATCATTAATAACCCAGACCTTGGTGTACAGGGCACAATTTCAAAATTTGCGGATGATCCACAACTTTGAATCATTGTGAACTGTGAGGAGGATGGTGTAAAACTGCAAAATGCCAGAGACAAGTTAGTGAGATGGGTGGACAGAGGAAGGTCAATGCAGAGAAAGGTGAATTGATTCATTTTGGTATGAAGAGCACGGAGAGACAAAGTAATGTAAATGGGGACAACTCTGAAGGGGGTGCAGCAGCAGAGTGACCTGTGTGTATATGTGCTTCATTCATTGAAGGGGGCAGGGCAGGTTGAGAGTGTGGTTAGTAAAGTATACACTATCCTCAGCCTTATTAATAAGGGCATAGAGTACAAGAGCAAGGAGGTTATGTTGAACATGTATCAGACACTAGTTCAGGCTCAGCTGGAGTTATACATCCACTACTGGTCACCTCACAGTTAGGGTGTGAAGGCATTCGGGAGAGCGCAGAAAAGATTCACTAGAATAGTTCCAGGAGTGAGATACTTCAGTTATGAAGGTAGATGGGAGATGTTAGGATCGTTTTTCTCAAAGAAAAGGGGAGATTTGATATAAATATAAGAAAACATGATGATTCTGGACAGAGTCGATATGGACAAAATGTTCCCACTGGTGAAAGGATCGAGGATGAGAGGGCACAGATATAAGGACATTGTCAAAAGAAGCAATGACGACATGAGGGAAACAATCAGGCAGCGAGGGGTTAAGGTCTGGAATGCACTGTCTGAGAGTATGGTGGAGACAGGGTCAATCGAGTGGTTTGGATCTGGAACGCAGTGTCTGAGAGTGTGGAGACAGGATCAATCAAGGGATTAGGATCTGGAACGCGCTGTCTGAGAGCGTGATGGAGACAGGGTCAATCGAGTGGTTAGGACCTGGAAGGCACTGTCTGAGAGTGTGGTGGAGAGAGGGTCAATCGACTGGTTAAGATCTGGAAGGCACTGTCTGAGAGTATGGTGGAGACAGGGTCAATCGAGTGGTTAGGATCTGGAATGCACTGTCTGAGAGTATGGAGGAGACAGGGTCACTCGAGTGGTTAGGATCTGGAACGCACTGCTTGGGCGAGAAAGAGAGAGACAGAGAGAGACGGGGTGATAAAGAGAGAGGGTGGGGAGAGAGATATACGGTGACGGATTGAGTGACTGGATGGAAAACAGAGAGAGAGACTCGGAGAGCGGCAGAGCGAGAGACTGTGAGAGTGGGGCTGAGGACAAGGGTGCACGAACCTGGGTGGAAAAAAGGTCCTGTTAATGACGTTAATAGTGAGGGGCAGGCAGGAAGTCTCCAGGTTTCAGATTTAAAGAGACAAAAGCTGCAGAAAGCAGTTTCAAAGTGAGAACAGCTTGCAGGAGGCAAGAAAGCCCAAAGAGATGACCAAACTACTGTAACTGTTTGCGATGTGAAACGTAAAGCATTGGGGTGCTGTGGAGGTAGGGTTGGTGAGAGAGACAGGGAGAGAGTCTGTGGAAGACAGCTTGAATGCATGTGGTGACCCAGAGAAGAGGAGCATTGGAAGGAGAGTTCGAATCCCTGGAGGTGATCCCTTGCGGAAGGCGTCTGAGAGAAAACGTCAGTTTGGGAGAAGATTCGAAGGTGAGGTCTTGGAGAGCGGAGATTGGAAACCTTCAGGTGAAGGACGGAGTTCAGCAAGACTGAAGGTTGGCTCATGGCGTACCAAGCGGGAATTGAGGAGAGAGCCATAGGATCTGGTTGAGGTGATATCTGTCACTTGGTTTCAGAGTGTTAGGCTTACGTGGACTGTGTATTTACAGTGAATATTAGAGTAGGAGGTAACTTTTGTAACTTGTACTATCCTTACAAATCTGTATATATCTGTAAAGGTATAGCTGTGGGAGAAGGAGTATTGTGATACAGTTCATCTTTTATTGTTGAATCAATGTTTTATTTTTTTGTTCAAAGTTCATCAGCTGACTCTGGTGAATCTGTTCAGTCGCCACTCTCCACGTATTTAAACAATCAAATAACAGTTAGGATGTATCAATCTGGGATCCACGCTGGGATCAGGCTTGTCCATTGTTAACCACAGATGGGAGCGTCAGACCGGCGCACAGGTTCCTGATTGGTTGAGGAAGCTGTGCGTGTCCGAAGGGTGTTGATCCCCGATTGGTTGTGGGGGGGCGTCAGTCACCAGCGGAGCTCCATGATTGGATGGGGCTGCTGTCCATCTCAGGCTGGCAGGAGCTGATTGGGAGTTTGTGGATAAATATTCCACTCATGGGCTGGAAACGCTGGGAGGCGCCTCTGGTCTATTCTCAGTTGTTCTGTTACTTCATTAATTGAACAATGGGTGTAAGTGGATATTTCACCAAATTCTTCACCTGCTCTCTGAAGTTGGACTGAGTCAGCCCATAAATAAATGTGTTTGTGCAGCAACTTAAGTTCACCAGCATCCATCCGACTTATGCAAATGTATATTCAGAATTCGTGTAATCACTGGAATCGGTTCCTGCGATGGTGTAATATAAGAACTCTATAACATTCGCCGACCACAGGAGAATGAAGCTGCCGGAGATGGTGAAGAGTAAAATCACAGACCTCCTCCTGCTCTCCATCTCAGGGTCACTGTGATTCTCTCCCTGGCTCTGACTCCTCAGTCCCTTACATACCCGACTGGCCACTAAAATGTGTCTGACTGTCAGAGCGTTGAGCGACAGGATTAAAGCGAACGGGAGCAGTGGGGTTATAACCGTATCGAACCAGTCAAATCCCACCCATCTGGGATCAGTGTAAA
Organism: Cetorhinus maximus; assembly: GCF_964194155.1. Taxonomy (NCBI): domain Eukaryota; kingdom Metazoa; phylum Chordata; class Chondrichthyes; order Lamniformes; family Cetorhinidae; genus Cetorhinus; species Cetorhinus maximus. Next base: position 409,420 of record NW_027596176.1, on the reverse strand, counting down.
CGCTTGGTTTGGGAATACAACCCCATGGTACATTGTCGATTATGGCTCCAGGTTCCTGTGTAAAGTAGCGTGGGGTGTTTTTTAAACAGAGCAGAACGCCGGTTGTTGCTAGAACCACAGCCGCAGTTTTCTCAGTGCAATATTTTGATTTCAGCTTCTGGCAACAAATGGCCACAAATCGGTCAAAGGAGAAAGTGACGGTGAACCAGACAGAACAATCTGTGGCTGCATGAAGCAGGACAATGACAACACTACACACAGGAGTGATGTCCAGGAAAGACAGTGGGAAATAATAATAATTGAGCTGTCTCTGTATGACCTCAGTGATAATGACCAGTAGATCCGCCGTTGCCATGGCCACCAGGTAGCGAGTGGTGCAATTGGTGAGACCGCACTTTGCCCGGGAAAGTATCAGAATTGCCAGTAAATTAACTGTAAGAGAGAGAAGGGAAAAGAGACTGGGAATTAGTGATGCACAATAGTCCGTGTCAGTCCCAGAAAGTAAGGGCAGCAATTTGGCACCGGATAACCTGTGGTACGCGTGGTCAGTGTGCGTGTGTGTCTGTGTTTGGCTGTATGTGTATGTCTGGGCCGGGGTGTTTGGTGTGGGGATTGGGGAATGGATTAGCAGGGTTTGAAATTCAAAAATGACATCCATGACCTGAACCCGATGTAAATATTTTACTGAGGTTGCTTTCCGGGTTTAACTCTGAACCTCTGTGTTTCCTCATCGGACCCTCCACCCCATCCAGATCTATCAGGGATTGGCGGTCGGAACCAGAGCACCTACCACACCCCCAACACACAACCCCAGTTTTGGAGCTTCCCAGGGATTGGGACCTCTCCCAGGATTTGACCACAGCCCAGCTCCAGACCCTCGCCGGATCGGAACATTCTCGCGATTGGAGCCTGTGTAGGGCCGGACTGCTCTCTCCCTTTATTGGTATCGCTGTGTTCGGACTATCCCCGAGTTCTGACCCTCCCAGGTCGGGACCCTCTCCAGGTTCGGAGCCTCCAAGTTCGTACTCTCCCTGGTCGGGACCCTCACCAGGTTCTGTCCCTCGCTAGGTTCAGAACCCCCACCAGGTTAGGACCACAGGCCACAAGTCAGGAGTGTGATGGAATACTCCCCACTTGCCTGGCTGAGTGCAGCTCCCACAACACTCAAGAAGCTCGACACCAACCAGGACAAAGCAGCCCCGCTTGATTGGCACCCCATCCACAAACATTCACTCCCTCCACCACCGACGCACAGTAGCAGCAGTGTGTGTACCATCTACAAGATGCACGGCAGCAACTCACCAAGGCTCCTTCCAAACCTATGGCCACTAACATATAGAAGTGCAAGGGCAGCAGACACTTGGGAACACCACCACCTGGAACTCACTCACCATCCCGACTTGAAAATATATTGGCCGTTCCTTCACTGTCACTGAGTCAAAATCCTGGAACACCCTCCCTAACAGCACTGTGGGTGTACCTATACCACACGGGGACTGCAGCGGTTCAAGAAGGCAGCTTACCACCCACCTGCTCAAGGGGCAATTAGGGATGGGGCAATAAATGCTGGATCCAGCCAGCGAAACCCACATCCCATGAATGAATAAAACGAAAACACTCCACATGTTTGGACCCCAAACAGGAATGCCCATTTCCTATGTTTTACCCCACACAGACACCGACCCCTCTCCCAAACCCAGCAGTTTTCAAGTGTATTTGTATTCGGACCATCATCCGGTTCGGACATTCCCCAGGTTCTGACTCGCACAGGTTAGGACACTTGCCAGGTTAGTATCCACACCAGGTTTGGGCCCTCCCCGGTTTCACACTATCCACAGATTTGGACACTGTCCAGGTTCCAATCAACCCAGGTTCGGATCCTCCCAGGGCTCAGACCTTCCCCGGTTCTGACCCTCCCCGGTTTTGGACCCTCCCCAGGTACAGAACCTCCCTGTGTCCGGTCCTTCCCAGGTTCAGACTCTCCCGGCTTTGGAACTTTCCCGGGTTTAGACCCTCCCCAGTTTCGCACCCTCATCACGTTATCAACCTCCCCGGGTTCAGACTCTCCCCGGGTTCAGACCCTCCGCAGGTTCAGACCCTCCCCAGGTTTGGACTCAACTGGCTTCAGACACTCCCCATGTTCTGACTCTCCCCAGGTTCGGACCCTCCTCGGATTCAGACTCTAACCAAGTTCATACCCTCCCCGGATTCAGAGTCTCCCCGGGTTCAGACTCTCCCCGGGTTCAGACACTCCCCATGTTCTGACTCTCCCCAGGTTCAGACTCTCCCCGGGTTCAGACTCCCCCCAAGTTCAGACTCTCACCGGGTTCAAACTCTCCCCAAGTTCAGTCCCTCCCCGGATTCAGACTCTCCCCATGCTCTGACTCTCCCCAGCTTCAGACTTTCCCTGGCACCAGGCCCTACCCGGTTCAGGTTCTCCCCGGGTTAAGACACTCCTCAGATTCAGGTACAGACTCTCGCCAGATTCAGACTGTCCCCAGGTTCGCCTCTCCCCGGGTTCAGACTCTCTCCGTGTTCAGACTCTCCCCAGGTTCGCCTCTTCACGGGTTCAGACTCTCTCCGGGTTCAGAATCTCGCCGGCTTCAGACCCTCCCCGGGTTCAGAATATCCCCGGGTTCACACCCTCCCCGGGTTCAGACCCTCCCCGGGTTCAGATTCTCCCCAGGTTCAGACTCTCCCCAGGTTCAGACTCTCCCCAGGTTCAGATTCTCCCCAGGTTCAGATGCTCCTCATGTTCTGACACTCATCACGTTATCACCCTCCCCGGGTTCAGACTCTCCCCATGTTCAGACCCTTCCCAGGTTCAGACTCTACCCAGGTTCAGACCCTCCCCGGGTTCAGACTCTCCCCGGGTTCAGACGTCCCTGCCTAACCCCGATAACCTTTCACCTCCTTGTTAATCAAGAATCTATCTTGCTCTGTCTTAAAATATTCAAAGATTCTGCTTCCACCGCCATTTGAACAAGAGTTCCAAAGACTCTCAGCCATCTGGAAGAAACCATTTCTCCTCATCACTGTCTTAAATGGACGACCCCTTATTTTTAAACTGTGACCCCCAGTTCTAGATTCTCCTACAAGAGGAATCATCCTCTCCACATCCACCCTCTCAAAAATCGTCAGGGTCTTAAAAGTTTCAATCAAGTCTCCTCTCACTCTTCTAAACTCCAGTGGATATAAGCCTAACCTGTCCAAACTTTCCTCATAAGACAACCCGCCCATTCTTGTGGTAAATCTTCTCTGAACTGCTTCCAACGCATTTACATCTTTCTTTAAGCATGGAGACCATTACTGTACAAAATACTTAGATGTGGTCTCACCTGTAAAACTGGAGCATAACCTCCCTACTTTGTAATCAATTCTCTTCACAATAAATGATAAGATTCTATTAACTATCCTCATTACCTGCTGTACCTGCACACTAACCTTTTGTGATTCATACACTAGGATACCCAGCTCCCTCTGAATCTCAGAGCTCTGCAATCTCTCACCATTCAGATAATAAGCTTCTTTTTTATTTTTCCTGCCAAAATGAACAATTTCACATTTGCCCACATTATACTCCACTTGCCAGATCTTTGCCCACTCACTTTCTATGTCACCTTACGTCCTCTTCACAATTTACTTTCCTACCGACCTTTGTGTCATCAGCAAATTTGGCTGCCATTTCTTCGGTCCCTTCATCCAAGTCATTGATATAAGTTGTAAAAAGTTGAGATCCCAGCACTGATCGCTATGACACACCACTCGTCACATCCTGTCAACCTGAAAAAAGAGCCATTTATGCCGACTCTCTGCTTCCTGTTAACCAGCCAATCTTCAAACCATGCCACTATGTTACCCCCTACACCATGAGCTTTTATTTTCTGCAATAGCCTTTCATGTGGCACTTTATCAAATGCCTTCTGCAAATGTAAGTACAGAACATCCACCGGTTCCCCTTTATCCACAGCACATGTGACACCTTCAAAGAACTCCAATAAATTGGTGAAACATGATTTCCCTTTTTCAAAACCACATCGACTCTGCATGATTCATTTGAAGTTTTCTAAGTACCCGACCATGAATAATTTAAATTATAGCTTCAAACATTTTACTTGTCACAGATGTTAGGATAACTAGCCTATATTTTCCTGCTTTCTGTCTCCCTCCCTTTTTGAATAAAGGATTTACATTTGCCATTTTCCAGTCTAATGGAATCTATGGCATTAAGCAAAATTAAAACCAGCGCATCAACTATCTCACCAGCTGCTTCTTTCCAGACCTTTAGGGTGAAGTCCATTCGGACCTGGGGCTGAGTCTGCCCTCAGCCCCAACAATTAGCTCAACACCACTTCCCTGGTGATTGTAATTTTCCCGGGTTCCTCCTCCCTTTACAGTTATATGCGGGTTGTTACTTGTGCGCTTTATAGTGAAGACCGAAGCTAAACACGTGTTTAATTCATTCGCCATCTCCCTACTTTCCATTATAAATTCCCCAAACACACTCCCTGTAGGACCAATTCTCACTTTGTTAACTATTTTCTGATTTAAATATCGATAGCATCTCTTACTCTCTGTCTCTATATTACTAGCGAGCTTTCTCTCACACACTCATTTTTCTCTCTTCATTAATATTTTTCTCATCCTCTGCTGTTCCTTCTGTTCTTTCCAATCTTCTGACCTGCCACCCATCTTTGCGTAATTATATATTTATTCTTTAAGTGTGATACTGTCTTTAACTTTTGTAGTTAACCACAGAGGGTGGGTCCTCCCCTTGGAACTTGTCTTTCTGATTGGAATGTATCTATTCTGTGCATTCTGAAATATCCCTTTAAATGTCTGCCACTGAACCTCTCTTGACCTGTCCCTTAACTTTGTTTGGCAGTTCACTTTAGCTAGCTCCACTTTCATGTCCTCATAATTGCCCCAATTTAAGTCTAAAATCCCAGTTTTAGGCGCACTCATTTCCCCCTCAAAATGAATGTACAATCAAGTAATTTTATGATCGTTGCATCCTAGGGATGAATTCACTGTGAGGTTATTAATTAATCCTCCCCATTCACTCTTTACCAGGTTCAGTATAGCCTGCTCTCCGGTTGGCTCCTGAAGGTGCTCTTCTAAGAAACGACCCCAAAAACATTCCATGAACTCTACAACTACGACATCTTTGCCCATCTGATTTTTCACCAAAAGGTTCAGACCCTCCCATTAAAAATAGCAACACAGGTTAACAAGAAGATATAAATTCAAACAAAGCATTGGGCTTTATTTCTAGAGGAATGGAAGTGAGAGGATAAAAACACAAAGAGGATTGGAATACTGTAACAATGCTGACGGGTCGCTCAAATGTCAGCAACTCGGTGAAGTCTGTTTATGTTCAAGTAGTTCAATAGAAAACAGAGAAATATCGAGGCATGTGACGTGATACACCCATTACCAAACGCGTTCAATGAACAGCTCAACTCTTGCCTTTATCAGCCGATTCCATTGCTAAAATACAGAGGCTCCATGGAATGGAGAGATCACTCAACAAATAAAAAAACATAGAACCAACTTACATCATTCGGGTTAGTGACCCGCAGTCAGCACAATTCTACACTGACAGATATCCCCAGTAATACATGGTCGGTTGGATCAGGTATTGAACTTTGGATAGTGACCCATACTCAGAACAATTCCCCAATGACAGATACTCCGAGTACTACAAGCTCATTGGGGTCAGATTTCACCATTTCACCATTGGTTAGTGACCCATACTGAGTACAATTCTACACTGACAGATACTCCTCGTAATACATGGTCACTGGGGTCAGGTATTCAGCTCTAAAAGTGATCCAAACCCAGTGTGAATTTACTCTGATTCCCACTAATACCTCCCTTCAGGGAATCTGACTTCACTGACTTCAGGTTCAACATTACACAATATTCCACTAAAATCAATAACTTGATCATTCAGAAAGTCTCTCAGTTACAGAAAGATGTTTATTAACTTTTAAGGAAATGGATTGAAAATGCAGAGAACTCAAGACATTTGACTGAGGCAAATGAAATCACTGATCAGGTGTCTGTATAGTGGTGACCACTAGATCAGTAAGTAACATTCTCAGTCACAGAGTAAAACCAGAATCCAGCTCACACACACATTTACACAACTTCAATGGTTATAGACATTCACCAGGAACTCCAATAATAGCGAGGAAGGTGTAATATATTTTTTTAGCCATTTGAATCGGCAGATGCATTGTCAGTGTGAAGTGATGTGTCCCTTTGGGCTGCAGGCAATCTCTGTTTTCAACTCTGAGGCGATACATTCCCAAAGCCTTTCATTTATACCCTGTGGGATCACCTCTGGGGATATGGAGATTGGAGCATCCTTCAACTTTGCTTTCAACAATGAAGAAACAGATTGTGACATGGAGTTCGGTGATGGAACATGTTTACTCCTGAGATTGAACTGCCACATCCCAAAGACTGGACAATGTGGAGCACATTGTTTAAATAAAATGAGAAGCTGTATTCTCCCACCAATGGCGATGTCACCTCAAACAACACATCAGCCCCAACCCTGGGTCAAATATTGTTTCAGTGACATCCTTCACTTGACTGTGACCCATTCAGTAATTACATTCCAAATGTTCGAGTGTCTCTCTCAGAGCTGTTCCACTACACTCTGGGATGTAGCTGCCCTCTTTCAATGTGGACGTTCAGTGAAATGATGGAAGTTCGTTAGTTTTGATTATTCATTGTAGAATTCAAACCATAATGGACCTGAAGCTAATTCAAGAGGCGCAAAATGCTTCAACATCTCAACCCAATACAGCAACTCAAACTGGTCAATGTCTTTAACCCAATGGAACAGTACAGTCCTTCCAACACATAACAAACACATCAACTGATACAGCCCGAGAACTGGTAAAGATGCAACAATGGATGCAGACCCTCAAACTGGTACAGATCCTCCAACCGTGATGGTTTCTGATTCCTTTTTGTGATTCTCTTCTCTGGCTGCTTTTTCTGACATTTTCATTCTGACTTTTCATTGGCATTTTCACAAGATGCACAGCAGAATTTCACCAAGGCTCCTTCGACAGCACCTTCCAAGCCCATGACCTCTACCCTCTCGGAGGACAAGGGCAGCAGACACATGGGGAACACCAGCACCTGGAAGTTCCCCTCCGAGCCACTCACCATTCTGACATGGATATATATCAGCCGTTCCTTCACTGTCGCTAGGTCCAAATCCTGAAACTTCCCTCCCTAACAGCACTGTGTGTGTACCTACACCACATGGGACTGCAGCCGTTCAAGAAGACAGCTCACCACCACCTTCTCAAGGGGCAATTAGGGGTGGGCAATAAATGCTGGGCCCAGCCAGCGACGCCCACGTCCCGTGAATGAATTTTTAAAAATGTGAGTGTTTTGTGACTTTTTTACAACTCTATTTTCAGAATTTATTTGACACAAGTTCTCCCCTGAGCCTCAATTTGTGGGGGGCGCTGTCACTACATTTTTTTGTGTGCGCTGTAATTTCGGGACGCTCCCTCAATTTTTCCCTCCCCTCAATATTTTGGGTGCTCGCTCATTTTTGGTGTTCCCTTCCGAAATATCCAGCCCCACCACTAACATTTAAGGCCCTTCTATGAATGCTGTAGCCTTCACTCTTTGCCTCACACCCACCCCGCCCCCCACACAACTTGGAGCCTCCATTTAAAGCCATCTGCATTTTCCTGTCTCCCTCAAGTTAAGGGCCCCCCCCACTGCCTTCAATTTTTTCCCTCCTTTTTTTTTCCCGCTTACACACTTCCCCCTGTCTCAATGTTTGGGTTTTCCCACCCTCAGTGATGGGGAACCCCCTCAATATTGTGGGACTCTCCCGCACGGCTGCCGCTCCTCTATTTTTGGGTGACCCGTCAATTTACAGGGGTGCACCACAAATTTTGGGCCACTCTTTAAATTGGGCCAGTCCACATTTTGGCCCCACCATTCTGGCCCCCACACCACCCCCCAAAATCTTCCCTCCCAACCCCGCCCCTGCCACACCCTCAATTTACGCAGCATTTTTCAGGCCCGCTCGATCGTTCCTGACTTTCCTTCTGACATATTTTCCTGACAATTTGTGCTCCCGCCTCAGTTTTGGGGTTCCCTCACCTCATTTTCAGGGGGCCACCATCATTTTTTTTCCACATGCGCTGCAATTTTTGACCACCCTCTGAATTTTCCTATCCACTCGATCAATATTTGGAGAGTACACCTCAACTTGTGGGGCACACGTCCTCAATATCTTCCCCCCACCTCAAAGTGGCAGGCCAGCTCCTGCTCCCCTGCCCCCCATCCCTCACCCAGGCAAGTGTTCAGTATTCCACCACACTCCTGACTTGTGTCTTGTCGATGGTGGACAGGCTTTGGGGAGTCAGGAGGTGAGTTACTCATCGCGGTATGCTTCAGTATAACAGGAGTCGCTAATAGTGCTGAACATTGTGCAATCATCAGTGACCATCCCCACTTCTGACTTTATGATGGAATGAAGGTCATTGATGAAGTAGCTGAAGATGGTTGGGTCATGGACAGTACCCTGAGGAACTCCTGCAGTGATGTCCTGGAGCTGAGATGACTGACCTCCAACAACCATCTTCCTTTGTGCTCGGTATGACCGCAACCAGCGATGAGTGTTCTCCCCTGATTCCCATTGATTCCAGTTTTGCTCGGGCTCCATGGTGCAACACTCGGTCAAATGCTGTCTTGATGTCAAGGGCAGTCACGCTCACCTCACTGTTTTTGATAACGGCACGTCATTGACCAGTGCTGAGTTTCAACGGTTTATAAGCCTCAATGGTATCACTCATGTAAAAACTGGGCTCCCTCACCCTTCTCCAAACGGACTGGCTGAAAGGGCAGTTCAAACTTTCAACGCAGGCTTGAAGAAGCTAACTGGAGATTCCTTAGCAACCAACCTTGGCCGCTTTCTTTTCCATTATAGGTCCACCCCTCACACAACAGCAAGTGTCTCAGCTGCGGAGTTATTGTCGAAACACCGTCTCAGGACCAGATTGAGCTTTATAATACCGAATTTAGAGGGGAAGGTGGAAAGGAGCCAGGGAAGACAGAAAACTAGACATGACTGACACAGTCGCAGGACGAAATTTACCGTGGGAGAGATGGTATCCGTGAAAATCTTCGGGGAAGGACCAAAATGGTGAGCGGGGAAATAACTGCGGTGACTGGACCTCTCTCTTACCACGTGGGGGTGGCAGACTGAGTCACACGGAGACAAGGTGGACTATTCAAGGAAGAGAGAGACAAGTAACCATGATTTGGTTCCAGCAGTGACCATGACTGTGTCAGCATTTCCTGTTGACTGAACTCAACCCAAGACTGACATGTCTGACCCTATAAGGGTTAAGGATGCAGAACTGCAAGTGCCACCGAAACACCGGATGTTCAAGCAACTCCGGAAAAGGAGATTCCTGACAAAGAATCTGAAGTTGTGGAGCTGAGACGCTCCACACGTACCAGGAAACCACCTGAAAGACTGAACTTGTAATTTCCTTACCCAGTGTAAATACTTTGCTGCCTTGAGAAAGTTGTACATTTAAATATAAAACCTATATCCAAGTCCAAGGTGTGGAATGTGGTAATCGTGCTTTTATTTAGTGTGTAATATACCGTTATGAAAAATGCTTGTTAAGGGAGATCACATGATCTTTAGTAGCGAATAGGAGAGTAGCGTGGGCTACCTTAGCTGTTCGTAATTTGTGTTCAGTAGTGTGGAGATAGAGTTTGAGTTGAAAGCACACATGTGGTTGCTGCTGATCACCTTTGTAAATAAAGTTAAGGTTTCCACCTACGAAGTGTCTGCAAATCAACTCTATCAATAGCAGCAACTCGGCCACTACTCACAACATCTCCCTCAACCGTCTACTCTCCAAGGAGAAGAGTTTCATCTTCTCCAATCTCTCTTAATAACTGAAGTTCCTCTTCCCTGGAATCATTCCGGTGAATCTTTTCGGCATTCTCTCCAATTCCTTCATGTCCGTCCTGAAGTGAGGGGCCCACAACTGGACACAATACTCCAGCTGAGGTTGAACTTGTGTCACCTACAAGTTCAACATAACCTCCTTGCCCTTGGGCTCGATGTCCCTTTTAATAAATGCTCCAATGCCGAATGCTTCGTTAACCATGATCTCGACCTGTCCTTCCACCTTCACTGACTCATGCACATATATTCCTGGAACCCTCTATTATTGGAGATGTGCCCTTTATTTTATATTGCCTCCCCATGTTCTGCCTAACAAAAGGAAATACTCGATATTTTTCTGCATTAAACATCAGTTGCCACTTGCCTGCCCATTCCACCAAATTCCCTACGTCCTGGCAGGTGACAAATTTGGTGAAATATCCACTTAAACCCATTATTCAATTAATGAAGAAACAGAACAAATGAGAACAGACCAGAGGCGCCTCCCAGCGTTTCCAGCCCATGAGTGGAATGTTTATCCACAAACACCCAATCAGTTAAGGCCAGCCTGAGACGGACAGCCGCCCCATCCAATCAGGGGATTTCCCACTCTTCCGGACTGTGAGACCTCCAATCAGAGCGTTCGGTATATGACTGACAGCTGATTAAACCAATGGAAAGTGCCTAAGTTGCGACCTATTATCTCCCCAGTCAACAGCACCAGAAAACGCTGTCTCATGGACAAAAGGACGAAGGCAGCATTGAGCTCCGGACCCATATCTGCTTTTGCCTTCTCTCTGAACAGAAACATTGAAGACATTAATGATTCAGGGGGGCAAGAAATTGAAGCTCGGATGATGAAACGTATGAAAACTGTCAGGGGCGGGAGTTTTTCCTGAAATACTTGCCTGGTGGCTGATAGCGCCTTGCCCCTGAGGCACTAGCGCACACACCAAGGTGACCACGATGACCTCGCAGGTATGTGGCACTTCGAGACCAGCGTGGGATGCTCAGGTTTAATTGAGGTTGAGTGACCCAACCTCATTCTCTGATGTGGCATCTCCATGGCCAATTGGTCAATAGAGAAAGAGTGGATGCCCTTTGACCTGTCAGGAGTGTCAAATCCTGTGAACACGTGACAGGGCTTCATTACTGGAATTCCATATGTGATGCCGCTGTCTCTCTCTCACTGTTGACTGCATTCCCAAATTCTACATTCCGATGTGTTACTCTGGAGGAGCAGCGACGGTGATGTGAAGCCACTGAGTTCTGGGCAGCCCTTTGACAGCGCTAATGAAGCCAGAGGATTTCAGTGCCGTTCATGACAAGGAGGCTTTCCTCCTGAAGCTTGGGGCAGCCGTCGCAAAGGCTCAATGGGGAAAGGTCGCTGTCTAAGACCTTTCTGCCCACAGTGCACCGAGGGGCTGGGAACTGTTGAGAGCCCCTCAGGCTGTACAGCTCACAATGAATGTCTGCAAATGATTGTAATATTCATTTATTGTATTGATGCACCTCGTGTTACACGTTGTAAAAGTAGAACCTGATTGTATTTTTGTGAGTGTGATTTTGAAAAGGTTTGGAATGTTCTTCCAGATATTTTGTGAATATATTATATATTTGCAAAAAAAAAGCTTTCCTCCTTTCTTTCTAAGCAGACTCCTGCTCACTCCTGCATCAACCAAGGGAGAGACGGCATACTCCTCCAGCCCCTACAATTCACCCTATCTTTGTAACCTCCTCCAGCCCCAACAACTCACCCTATCTCTGTAACCTCCTCCAGCCCCTACAACACATCTAACCTCGGTAACCTCCTCCAGTCCCTACAACTCACCCTATCTCTGTAACCTCCTCCAGCCCCTACAACACATCCTATCTCGGTAACCTCCTCCAGTCCCTACAACTCACCCTATCTCGGTAACCTCCTCCAGTCCCTACAACTCACCCTATCTTTGTAACTTCCTCCAGCCCCTACAACTCACCCTATCTCTGTAACCTCCTCCAGCCCCTACAACACATCCTATCTCGGTAACCTCCTCCAGTCCCTACAACTCACCCTATCTCGATAACCTCCTCCAGTCCCTACAACTCACCTTATCTCTGTAACCTCCTCCAGCACCTACAATCCTCTCTATCTCTGTAACCTCCTCCAGCCCTTAAAACCCTCCCTATTCCTGTAACCTCCACCAGCACCTACAATCCTCCCTATCTCTGTAACGGCCACCAGCCCCTCCAATCCTCCCTATATCTGTAAACTCCTACAGCCCCTGCAACACTCCCTATCTCTGTAACCTCCTCCAGCCGCTAAAACCCTCCCTATCTCTGTAAACACCTCCAGCCCCTACAAATCTAGCTATCTCTGTAACCACCTCCAGCCCCTTCATCCCTCCCTACCTCTACAACACCCTCCAGTCCCGACAACCCTCCCTATCTCTGTAACCTCCTCCAGCCCCTACAATCCTCCCTATTTCTGTAACCTCCTCCTGCCCCTACAACCCTGCCTATATCTGTAAACTCCTCTAGCCCCTACAACCATCCCTATCTCTGTAACCTCCTCCAGCCCCGACAGCCCTCCCTATCTCTGTAACCTCCTCCAGCCCCTACAACACTCCCTATCTCTGTAACCACCTCCAGTCCCTACAACCCTCCCTACCTCTGAAACCTCCTCCAGCCCTTACAATGCTCGCTATCTCTGTAACTTCCTCCAGCCCCTACATCCCTCCCTACATCTGTAACCCCCTCCACACCCTAAAACCCTCCCTATCTCTGTAACTTCCTCCAGCCCCTACAATCCTCCCTATCTCTGTAAACTCCTCCAGCCCCTAAAATCCTCCCTATCTCTGTAAACTCCTCCAGCCCCTAAAATCCTCCCTATCTCTGTAAACTCCTCCAGCCCCTACAACACTCCCTATATCTGTAACCTCCTCCAGCCCAGACAGCCCTCCCTATCTCTGCAACCTCCTCCAGCCCCTACAAAACTCCCTATCTCTGTATCTTCCACCAGCCCCTACAACCTCCCTATCTCTGTAACCACCTCCAGCCCCTACAACCCTCCCTATCTCTGTAACCTCCTTCAGCACCTACAACCCTCCCTATCTCTGTAACATCCTCCAGTCCCTACAACCCTCCCTATCTCTGTAACATCCTCCAGCCCTTCAACCCTCCCTATCTCTGTAACCTGCTCCAGCCCCTACACCACTCCCTATCTCTTTAACCTCCTCCAGCTCCTACAACCCTCCCTATCTCTGTAACCTCATCCAGCCGCTACACCCACTCCCTATCTCTGTAACCTCCTCCAGCCCCTACACCCCTCCCTATCTCTGTCACCTCCTCCAGCCCCTACAACCCTCCCTAACTCTGTAACCTTTCTCCAGCCCCCTACAACCCTCCCTGTCTCAGGAACCTCCTCCAGCCACCTGCCGCCCTCCGAGATATCCTTACATCTCCAATTCTGGCCTCTTGAACATCCCGAATCATAACCGCTCGCACATTGGCGGGCTGTGCCTCCAATCGCCTGAGCCCTTCAGCTCTGGAATCCCCACCCCCAAATCTCTCCGCCTCTTTCTCCCTCACTTGCATGCTTTGGGGCCCTCCTTTAACCAACCTCTTTGAACCGAGGTTTCCTGTTGAAACCTGAGGCACTGGACAGGTTTCAACAAGAAACAGACACACTTGATGGCAGAGGAGTTGTCATTTGCTACATTCTTGAGCTGGGTTCCTCGACCAGAAGCCCCGCCCTTGGATTACCCGCGCTTGGAGCTCATTGGTCACCAACCACATCACGTGACAGCTGATAGTCGGGAGGTAGAGGCTGTACCTTCAGATGCCACAGATCTGGTCACTGGAGCTCATATCTCCTCATGGGCCTCACTGGTTTAATTTGTTTTATAATGTTCCTTTGCAGCGCCCTGGGACATTTCCTGATGTTTAGGGTGATACGTAAATTGGAAGTTGTTTTTGCTATGAAACTATTTGGAACATTCTGGCGCGCTGAAGGACTCTGTACCCAGGGGGGAGTTCTGTCTTTCTGGATGGCAGCACAGGGTTAGGATATTTCACCCCCCCCGCTCAGTGGTGAGGCGATGGGTGGCGGGAGTGGGAAGATGTCACCTCCCAAAGTCAGCAGAAGAGCTGAACTTGGAAGAAAATTCAGCCACGACTTATTTCACGCCAGGGGGGAGATTGGGACAACATTTCGGCCATGGCCCTGGAGGTAGAGTTGGGAGGAACACGTTGTTTGAGGTAATTTTGGGATGAGTCCGGGGGCGCTTGGAGAGGGGAGAATCTCACAGTCTCCGAGGGTCTGCGGGGAAGAGCACACGCCTGCGATAAACATCGAGCCCATCGTGCGCCTGTGTCCGATTGGGCGAACGACGGGACTCAAAGATACGGAGACATCACCAAGTACAACGCTGAGCTTGACCTCAAGAGCTTTCACTATCCCCGAACCATCTCTCCATAGAAACTGAGAGGTTATTCCAGAGAATCCCGGGTTTTTTGGAGGATGCATGAATCCAACGGGCCAAAGAGACGAGATTCGGGAGATTCACTTCCAGGTCCCTCCATAGGGGAAAGGGCCGGGAAGTTTGTAAATAAGACATTCCTTTTCCCAATTACAACTTACAGTGTGGCCGTCTGAACATACTAATTCAAGGAAAGGCAAGAGGGAGCCTTACTTCCTCATGATGAGAACTGTGGGGTCAGGCGGGTGTTGCATCTTAACCCTCCACTCGAGCTGTATTGAAAGAGTTGAGGTGGGGCTGGGGAGGGGCGAGTTTGGTCCTTTGACAGTTCACAACAGGAAATTTCCCTGCCGGGTCTGTTTTCTGATCACCATGGAAACCATGGTCACTCTGGGTAGATCAGGATTATGTCTCTACAAGTGCTGCTGCATGAAAAATTCACCCACCCCCCCTCTCAATCTCCCCAACCCTCAACACCCATCCCATCTACTGAACACCCCCCTGACCCCGTCCCCACACTCCCACCTCCCCTTCACACACCACCAGCTCTCCTGTTCCTAAAGATCAAAACACTGCCCTCACCAAAATCTCCAAACCATCCCCTTTCCAAACCGACTTAGAAAGCTTGAAGGGGTGAATGGCCTCCTCCTGTTCCTGTGTAACAGGCTGGTGATTGGGGGTGTGGTGGGTAAATGGCCTCCTACTCTTCGTGTGTAACAGTCTGGTGAAAGGGATGAATGGCCCCTTCCAGTTCCTGTGAAAATACACGAGGGGATTTATTGCCTCCCGTTAATGTGTAACAGACTCCAACACAGGCCAGACCAGGTAAGGATGGCAGATTTCCTTTGCTAGAGAACACCTGGTCTTCCTGGTGGTGACAGTTGGACAGTAGAGGGGCAGTTGTCAGAGAAGAACACTGATTGGCATTGATGAATCTGACTGTGATCTCTCGGGACTCAAAAAGCAAGTCTATCAGGGAGTTGGAAAATTCCAGCCATGTGACCAGATGTTTGTACACTGTGATCCATCAACCGTGACCAGTTGTATGTACACTGTGCCTCATCTACCGTGGTCAGGTGTATGTACATTGTGCTCCATCTTCCATGACCAGGTGCATGTACACTGTGTTCCATCTACTGTGACCAGGTGTGTATACACTGTGCTCCATCAACCGTGAACAGGTGTATGTACACTGTGCTCCATCTACCGCGACCAGGTGTATGTACACTGTGCCCTATCCACCGTGACCAGGTGTAAGTACATTGTGCTCCATCTACTGTGACCAGGTTTATGTACACTGTGCCCCATCTGCCGTGACCAGGTGTCTGTACATTGTCCCCCATCTACCGTGGCCATGTTTATGTATACTGTGCTCCATCTACTGTGACCAGGTTTATGTACACTGTGCTCCATCTACCATGAACAGGTGTATGTACACTGTGCCCCATCTACTGTGACCAGTTGTATGTACAATGTGCTCCATCTACCATGACCAGGTGTATGTACACTGTGCTCCATCTACCATGACCAGGTTTATGTATACTGTGCCACATCTACCATGACCAGGTTTATGTACACTGTGCTCCATCTACCGTGACCAGGTGTATGTACACTGTGCTCCATCTACCGTGACCAGGTCTATGTACAATGCGCTCCATCTACCGTGACCAGGTGTATGTACACTGTGCCCCATCTACCGTGACCAGGTGTGTGTACACTGTGCTCCATCTACTGTGACCAGGTGTATGTACACAGTGCCCCATCTACCGTGACCAGGTGTATGTATACTTTGCTCCATCTACCGTGACCTGGTGTGTGTACGTTGCGCTCTGGCTACCACACAGATACTCACACACACACACACACACACACGCTGGGTTTTAATTGAATTGCAGACAGTCCGTCTGGAACTTTTGAGTTATCAATAGTGAAGCTGGGTTCGAAATGCTAAATACGTAAACATGGCTGAAGTTTTGGAATGTGAGGTGTAAGAAACATTACATTTTTAGATAAACCAGAGTAGTTTGAAATTCAAAGAAATGGTAAGGTGTTACAATTATCCAAAACAAGTTTAGCCAAACAGCGTGATTATTTTTTCCAAAGATTACTGATAAGTTAAGTTAAGGAATCTCACTGGAAATATCCCTGTCCAGGGTATTGTGTGATTTGCCTGAGTCTGTTGAAATCTGTTTCGGATTACTGCTGGTATAACTGGGAGCTAGGTTAATTTGATTTAAGATTTATTATAGTAGTGTTTTGTAGGCCTACGTATGAGATTAAAATATTTTCTGCCATTAATTAATGGTTAATTTAGTTTTGTAGAAAAAACCTCTAAGACTGGGTGGCCTCATTACTACTGAATTCAAGGCAGGCATCTCGAAATAAACATACAAATTGTAAAGCAGCTGCGGCAGCTGTTTGAAGTTCCCCTCTAGGATTTGAACAGCTCGCTATTTTCCATTAGTTGGGCCACAACACACACACACGCACGCACGCACAGAGAAACACACACACACACATATAAACATGCACACAGACACAGGCATGCACACACACACGCCCAAACACAGCCCTGATCTTCAGCAATCTCCCATTGCCCCTCAGGCCTTCACCACCATCCAATAGGATCATGGCTGATCTGATTGCAATCTCCCCGCTAACTGCAACAAACCTCCGCCACCTTGTTTATCCAGACTCTTTCTAACTCCACCTTCAATCAGTCAAAGGCCCTGCTTCCACCGCCCTTAGAGGAAGGGACTTCCAAAGACTCGCTCACCTCTGAGAGAAAGAAAAATCTCCTAATTTCTGTTTTACATGGGCGACCCACTTATTTTTAAACAGTGACCCCCTTCGTTCCAGAATCTCCCACAAGAGGAAACGTCCTCTCCACATCACCCCCTGTCAAGGAACCCTCAGGATGTTTCATGTTTCAATCCAATCAATATTCAAAAAGTCATAATCACACACAATCACTATTCACCAGTGTATAAGCTGGTATTTAATTACTAAATGTGAATTGATAACCAATGCAGAGGAATAAAGTTGCAGTTCTATGCTTTATTGGACATGATAAATGATCCACAGGGTCTACACTTAGATCTTCCTTGTTAAAGTGAGCTTGGCAGCCAACACTCCGAGGGGTAAAGTGACTGCGAATTGTGAATTGGATATTATGATGATTACACAGAATATAAACTTGCAGCTCATTGTTATAGGGGGCTTGAAAACACCACGTGGGGTGAAAACTGCAGGCAGTTCTGACTTGGAGCTTATATGCCAGTAACATTGGAAGTGCTGTGGACTGTGAGGAGGACTGTCCCGAATTTCAAAAGGACATCGGGCAAGTTGGTGCAATGAGCGGTCAGTGGGCGGGTGAAGTACAACGCAGAGACATGAGAAGTGAATCAATTTGGTATAATCGTATAAAATAGTGGGTGCGACTGTAAAGGGGGTGCAGGAGCAGAAGGACCTGGGGGTACATGTGCCAGAGTCATTGAAGGTGGCAGGGCAGGTTGAGAGTGCGCCCAGTGAAGCTTACCTGGGTTTCATTAATATGTGCATGGAGTTCAAGAACATGGGTTGTGGCTGAACTTGGAAAGACAGTAGCTCTTTTCCGATTTTTATTCTTTCATTGGATGTGGGCATTGCTGGCTAGGGCTGCAGTTATTGCCCATTCCTATTTTCCCCCTTGAGAAGGTGGTGGGGGTGAGCTGCATTCTTGAACCGCTGCAGTCCCATGTGGTGTAGGTACACCCACAATGCTGTTAGGGAGTGAGTTCCAGGATTGTGACCCAGCGGCAGTGAAGGAACGGCTGATATATTCCCAAGTCTGGATGGTGAGTGGCTCGGAGGGGAACTTCCAGGTGGTGGTGTTCCCCATGTGTCTGCTGCCCTTGTCCTTCTACGTTGTAAAGGTCGTGGGTTTGGAACATGCTGTCTAAGGAGGCTTGGTGAGTTTGTGCAGTGCATCTTGTAGATGTTACGCTCTGCTGCCACTGTGGTGGATGGGGTGCCAAACAAGCGGGGCTCCTTTGTCCTGGATGGTGTCGAGCTTCTCGAGTGTTGTTGGATCTGTACACATCCAGGCAAGTGGGGAGTATTCTCTCCGAAACTGTTCCCATCCGTGACAGGTTCGGGGGCCAGAGGGTACAGATTGAATGCAATTAGTAAAAGAGGTAAATACGATGTGAGGAGAAACCTTTTCACACAGCGAGTGGTTAAGGAATGGAAATCACTGCCTGAAAGTGTGGTAGAGGCAGGTACAATTGTAGCATTTAAGGAGGAAATTAGACTCTTATCTGCTGGGCTACAAAGAGGAGGTGGGATAATGTCAACGAGGGAACTGCTCATTGGGAAGCCAGAAGCAGACAAGATGGGCCGAAATACATCATTCTGCAACTTGTGATCAGCACAGATCATGGCCCCAAATTACTTGCGGACATATTGAAGTTTAAAGTAAGGAATGTGCTTTTTAAAAAAGGACCTACAAACAAAAGTTGGCCGGGACTGTAAAGTCCCCATTCGAAGGGAAATTCCTATGTGGATTACACTTGGTCAACTAACCGAAGAATGGAATGTCACACCAAAAATTCGTCAAGGCCGACATCAGACAGAGGCACTTCAAAGGAGGAGATGCAAAGCAAAATAAAAAAAAATGGATCACTCTCTCAACATGAACCATATCCTGTTGAGTTTTCTCCCAGACTGTGGAAAGGATCTGAGTTAAAATAAAGCAGTTTCTGGGCCAATGACATGTTTGTTCTATTTTCTTTCCCTTCCAGGAATACACATGAAAAGAGGTTAAAAAGCCAACTGCAACCCTGGTCGGTGTGTGCTAGTTTTGATGTTCCTGGCCTGGTGTGGGAGGATGTGCTGTGAAGGTCACAGCTGAAGAACATCAACCAGGCATCCCTGCACTTGTGGGTAAAGAAGTCCATTCTCTCTGATCGCAGGGACAAAGTCACAATCAGCAAAGCCACAGCAGAAACGGAAAACAGGACAACCCCTTTCAGCCAACCTGCAGGACTGAGAATCCCCAAACCCACTGCACAACTGGCAAAGTCAACTCTTCCGGAATCACCCAACTTAACGGCCGCAACGCTTCACCTCACGGACAAGGCAAAGACTCAATCGTATATTTTACTAAACTTTTACTTTTGGACTCAAGACTCATTTCTAATCCATGTGTTTGTGCATGTGTGTGTGTTGCATTTATATTATTTTTGCTCTCCTTATATTAATTAATATGCTCACTCTTTCTTTAAATCAAGAGAGCCTGGTTAAATTGGCTCCTTTGAAAACATAAATACATTTGAACTGGGAAAACTACCAAGAGGGAAGGGGACATTTTTAAGGAGCAACCGAGAGTGTTGATGAACGAATGGGAGCCAGTTGGTCCCTCCACACCCGGGAACAGAACAACTTGGGGTCCCTCCTCTGGGATTCTAAGAAATTGGGGCAACCTCGCCTGTGGACTGGTCGTAACAGCTTAAAGAATTCTGTGATTCTGCTATTTTATTTGGTGCTGGCTCTTCCCTGGGTCCCTCTTCTCTCCCCCTCTAAACATCAGGAAAATATAGTTGCCCGACCCTAATTCCTCAGCGTGTCTCTGCTTTAAGAGGCGTTGCTCCCGGCTTCCGTCAGGAGCCGGCGACATGACGTCATGACGCTGGGCGGTGACCCTGTGGGAATTCCACTCCAGGGCTGCAATCACGCTTGGTTCACAAGCCTCAAGGGCACCCTCGGATTGGCCTGCAGGACTGTCAATCACACTGTGTCTTTGGTGGGGATGGTGGGTGTGTGAGCCGACGAGATTGCGCTGTGATTGGTCTGAAAATGAAGCCTTATTTGCATTGCTCCGGGTTGGTGGGGGTGGGGGGGTGCAAGGGCTAGGACGGCCCTCTGATTGGATGACAAAACCAAAACAGAATTACCTGGAAAAACTCAGCAGGTCTGGCAGCATCGGCGGAGAAGAGAAGAGTTGACGTTTCGAGTCCTCATGACCCTTCAACAGAACTGAGTAATATTAGGAGAGGGGTGAAATATAAGCTGGTTTGAGGTGGAGGAGGGGGGGCGGTGTAGAGAAGTTGGGGGGGTGGGGGTGGTTGTTGGGACAATTAAGCAGTGATATGAGGAGATAATCAAATGATGTCACAGACAAAGTAACAAAGAGATGTTGAAGGTGGTGATATTATCTAAGAGAATGTGCTAATTAAGAATGGATAGCAGGACACGCAAGGTACAGATAGCTCTAGTGGGGGTGGGGTGAAAAGACTGACAGGGCATTACAGGTATAGATTTAAAAATAATGGAAGTAGGTGGGAAAAGAAAAGTCAATATAAATTATAGGAAAAAACAAAAGGGAGGGGGAAGAAATGGAAAGGGGGTGGGGATGGAGGAGGGAGTTCAAGATCTAAAGTTGTTGAACTCAATGTTCAATCCGGAAGGCTGTAAAGCGCCTATTCGGAAGATGAGGTGCTGTTCCTCCAGTTTGTTTTGGAATAAAATGAAACTGAGGGCACGCGCATCTTTGAAAAAGGGTGCGGCGGTGCTGCTGGAGGGAGAGGTCGAGCGTGTTCGTACGGCGGCGCATGGCACTGAGTGTGGATCTCAGAATGCGACGGGAACAGCAGTCCGAGAAACGTTTTATGTCCCGGAGATACCTGTAATCCTGGGCGGGATCGAAACAAGAGGGATGGGATTTCAGTTGAAATCCACGTGGGGTGAGTCGGAGACGGAGACAGTCACTGAGAAAGGAAATATGGCTGTGAAAGCGGGATTTAGTAAACACCTTGTCAAACACCAGGAGAGAATTGGAAAGCAATGAAGGTGAACAAGGCAGAAGAGAGATACGAAAATCCTGTTGGAGAGCGGAGCAGCACTTCTTCAAGGTAGGCATTTCATGAAGAGACGTGGCAGTTAATTAAACACAGAGATAAAAACATCTTAATGGATGAGGCAGCTGTCATTCAGGCACCGGCGGTCTCCAATTGGACAGGGTGGGTGCAGCTCGCACTTTCTATTGGTCGAGCCAGCTCTCAGTCACATCTCACCCCACCTCTGCTTGACCTGTAGGCCGTGCGGCAACTGGGGATCGGATTGGCTTGCCTGATTGGTTGGGGCCAATTGTCAGTACCGGAAGGATCATTTGATTGCCTGAGGTGGCTGTCACTCAGCGGGAACAGCCTTCTCATTGGTGGAAACAGAGGTCAGTCACAGCGCGAGCTGTCTGATTGCCTGAGGCGGCTGCCAATCGCAGGCTGGAGCTCCCTGATTGGCTGAAGGCAGAATCGGAGGAGGCGGGAGGTTTAGGTCCAGCCCTGCAGACGTCAGCTCCTCCCCCATGGTTCACTGACTCTGCCCTGTAACAATTGGGAGTTTGTGGATAAATATTCCATTCATGGGCTGGAAACCCTGGGAGCCGCTCCTGGGCTGTTCTCAGATGTTTTCCTTCTTCATTAATTGAACAATGGGTGTAAGTGGATATTTCACCACCTTCTTGACCTGTTCTCTGAACTTGGACTGAGTCACCCCATAAATAAATGTGTTTGTGCAGCAACTTAGATTATTCAGCATATACCCGACTTGCCCAAATATATATTCGGGATCGGTGTAATCAATGGGTTTTCTTCCTGCGATGATGTAATATAAGAATTCTATAACATACACCGACCACAGGAGAATGAAGCTGCCGGAGATGGTGAAGAGTAAAATCACAGACCTCCTCCTGCTCTCCATCTCTGGGTCACTGCGATTCTCTCCCTGGCTCTGACCCCTCAGTTCCTTACGTACCCGACTGGCCACTAAAATGTGTCTGACTGTCAGAGCATTGATCACCAGGATTAAACCGAAAGGGAGCAGTGGGGTTGAAACCGTATCAAACCAGTCAAATCCCACCCATTTGGGATCAGTGTAATAGCTTGACTTTGTAGAACAGAACCAGGGTACATTGTCGATTATCTCTCCAGGTTCCTGTGTAAAGTAGCGTGGTGTGTTTTTTAAACAGAGCAGAACGCCGGTTGTTGCTAGAACCACAGCCGCAGTTTTCTCAGTGCAATATGTTGTTTTCAGCTTCTGGCAACAAATGGCCACAAATCGGTCAAAGGAGAACGTGACGGTGAACCAGACGGAACAGTCTGTGGCTGCATGAAGCAGGACCGCGACAACACTACACACAGAAGTGATGTTCAGGAAACAGTGTGGGAAATAGTAATAACTGAGCCTCCACAGTATGACATCAGTGATAATGAGGAGTAGATCTGCCGTTGCCATGGCCACCAGGTAGCGAGTGGTGCAAGTGGAGAGGCCACACTTTCCCCGTGATATGATCACAATCGACAGGATATTAACTATAAGAGGGAGAAGGGAAAAGAGACTGGACATGAAATGATCAAACATACCCTGTGTCTGACACGGACACTAGGGGATGGATTGAAGCACCAAAAGAGGTCGGTTGGGAAAGTGTGAGAGGCTGATATTTGAAAATATAAACCCTCATCCCTCACCAACCCATCACCATCCTGCACAATTCAGAGTTTAACAAATTCAGACCAGGAACCATTAAAAATTATTATTTCAGACATTCAGAACAGACTCAGGCTATTCGTCCTGACCAGCTCCACTTTTTGATCCACGGGAGTACCCACCCATATTTCATCACGTAAATCTGACAAAATAACCCTCTATTCCTTTCCCCGTCACATCTTTGTCACGCTTCCCTTAAACGAATTTAAACTAATCACATCAAACACTCTGTGTGGTAGCCACTTGCACATTCTCACCGGTCCTGAGTGAAGCAGATCCTTCTGAACCACCTATCGGCTTCCCTGGTATCTATCTCTTATGGATGACCTCCGGTTATGCCCCTTCGCACAAGAAGAAATATTCTCCCTGTACCCACTCTATCAAAATCGTTCATCATTTTACATTTCTAATTACCGCACCCCTCAGACTTCTTATCCCAAGAGAAAAAGGCAAAGCCTGTCAATCCGCGCCTGATATTTATACCCAGGCATATCTGATATGATCCATGTAAATCATTTCTCAACACTCTCCGGTGCCTGTATATCTTTTTTAGATATAACATCCGACCAGAACTGTATCCACTGCTCAAAATGTAGTTTAACCAAGGTTCGTTACAGGTTTAGCATATCTGCTCATCTTTTCAATACTTTCCCTCCGAAATAAATTCTTGTGTACGGTCCTGCTAATCTGCCACACAACATTTAGTGATTCGTCTATTTGTATTGCGAGATCCCTTTCTAACTCTCCCACAATTAGATGTGCACATCTCAAGTAACAAGTGACCTCAATGTTTTCCCCACCAAAATGTACCACATCATATTTATCTGTGTCGAACTTAATTTGTCAAGTGATATCCTCCAGTTAGTGACCTCCACTCAGTACAATTCCACACTGATAGATACTCCCACTAATACACAGTGACTGGGGTCAGGTATTTCCCTCCGATAGTGACCCATCCTCAGTACAATTCTACATTGATAGCTTCTCCCTGTAATACAAGGTGACTGGTGTCAACCAGACCCACACTGATTACCGTTCTACACGGGTAGATATTCCCAATAATAGTCTTTCTGTGAGTTGCCTGAACTGATTCTAGAGCTCCTGATACTCCACTGGAGAACATAAGGTGATAATTCACTGTGTGTGAGAGTTATTGGCAGCGCCTGATTTTCAGTTGAAGCAATGGAACGAATCGATAGAGATAATCCAGGTTATTTGACTGTAGAAGATGCTACCACTGATCGGGTGTCTAGATAACTCCACCACTAGGTTAACATGTAACATTATGAGTATCAGAATAGAATCACAGACCAGCTCACATACAGCTTTACAGACATTCAATGCACACATCCGCTTACCCGGTACACCCATGATTGCCAGGATCAGGTAAAATATTTTCTTGAAACTGTTAAATGTTTCAAGCATATTCTCTGTGAAGTGATGTGTTCCTTCGTGCAGCCGGCAATCCCTCTGTATTAAACTGTGGGGTGATACATTTCCAAAGCCTTTAATTTATACACTGTGAGAGTGCCTCGGGGAATTTGAAGTTGCACCTTTATTTAAACTTGAACAAGCAGACCAGGAAAGTGAGTTAATTCCCTGTTGTGTTAGCATGTATTTAGCACAGAGACTCTATTGGACGATTCTGATCGCATCATTTAGCTAACAAAAAAACATGGAATTTCTTATTCACACAGAACTGATCTGCTCAATGGAAGAAAAAACACATTTTGAAAACAACATTCAGAAATCGAATGGTAGACCTTCTCTGTCTCTGTCCCTCTCCCTCTCTCTCTCTCTCTCACACACACACACTCTGTCCCTCTCCCTCTCTCTCTCACTCACACACACACTCTGTCCCTCTCCCTCTCTCTCTCACTCACACACACACTCTGTCCCTCTCCCTCTCTCTCTCTCTCACACACACACACTCTGTCCCTCTCCCTCTCTCTCTCTCTCTCTCTCACACACACACACACTCTGTCTCTCTCACTCGTAGGGATGTGACTGCCCTCATTAATTGTAGTTCTACATTCAAAGTGTAGAATGTGTCAGTGAGGTTCACAGATTTACACAACCTAAATTTTTGCCCTACAATTGAACATTTCAAATGAAGTCTTTAAAGGAATAGGTTAAACTTCTGTAAAAAAAGAGCTGCTGATAAATCTCAGTTGGGATAAAGCATCTATTTCCAATCTGGCAGGCTGATACTACTGGGACTCTACACGGATCTGTGCAAAGACCAAAGCGATTAACAATATACATCAGAGACTCAGATGAAGGGTTCGAATGTAACGTATCCAGGATTATCAGCTTCCCGGCCTTTTGGCTAAGATCAAATGTAGTCGTGAAGCGATGGCTGTAACCAGTCCAGACCCATACCATGGGGGACCTAACACCGTCCGGGTGAGGGTGTAGGGCAGCGAAGGAGGACAACCCATTGATCGGGCCTTCTTCATCAAGCGGGTCTTGTTGAAGGGCGTGTGGATTTGAAGCGGAGGAGATCTACTCCCTGCAGGACCCTGGATGTTTCGAGGTGACTTTCAAGCGAGTGGCAGCTGGCGTCCAGTTCCTGAAGGTGTGCGAGGAGAAGAGAGACCAGCCGGAGATGAAGATCCTGACGGTGGAAGATGCTCTTTGCTCTGTCGTTGCAACAGGAACGGGTGGTGACGGTGCATCTCTACAACCCACACGTCCCTGATGCCGACGTGTTCACCTTCTTACCGGGTACGTCGACAAGGTTGGGATCTGCACCGAGGTTAGAGACGCCTTGGGATTTGGACATGCCAACGCCAGGTTAACGTCACACTCAAGACCGACGGTAAGGGAGCCATCTTCCACCCTCCTTCCAGCTTCGCTATCGGGGAAAGCCGTGGCTACCTTGTCTAAACTGGGCAGCCCCAAACTTGTCGCTCATGCGGCAAGTCTGGTCATGTAGCAGCCAACTGCAGCGCTGCCCTCTGCAAGAACTGCAAACAAGGAGGGCACCAGACAAAGGACTGCAAACAGACTAAGTGCTGCAACCTGTGTGGCCAGGCAGGTCACCTCTACAGGACCTGCCCCAAACGCTGCCTCACTTATGCACAGGCAGCAAAAGCCAACGAGGGGGAAGCAGAGGAAAGGCTTCATGTCACTGTTGCCTAGGACACTTGCAACCCTCGAACCACCAAGGACCCCAGTGAGAACAACGGGACGAAGGAGGACACAGAGAGAGACAAGGTGGAGGAAAAGATTGAGGCAGCAGACAGGCAATCAACAGCACTGCTCCCTGAACCTCCCACTCCTCAGGGGAGCGAATCAATGGAGGAGGAGGAAGCAGCGGAAAATCAGCAGGGGGTGGGGCAGCTGGTGAAGGGAGCCAATAGAAAGCAGGGGCTAAGAAGGGACCGAGCCACTTCCCAGACAAGTGGCAAGAGGCGTCTCCCATCCGCCACCGAGGACAAGGGCAGCTGCTCTTCGGACGAAGAAGGACAAGGGTGGCAGCGACAGAAGAAGTGGCAAAGCTCTAGGGTGTTGGAGGACGAGACACCCGAGCTCCAGAACATTGGAGACAATGAGGAGATCAGCGCCCCCCCAACATTGCCCAGAGCCCGAAGAGGCCAGCGCACCCCAGCCCCAGGAATCTGGGTGCACTGAGGGAAATGTCCCGACTCCAGAAAAACATGCAGAACCTGCTCCGGCTGCAGTCGATGGGGGTCGATGTCAAGGAGGAACTCCAAAAGGTGAGTAGCCAGCAATCCTCGCTCTTTGCCTCAGAGGCATCCAAGATCATCTTCCGGTCCAGAGTCCGCTCCGTGGAGTAGGATGAGACGTGCTCACGTTTCTTCTTCCTAAAGGTACAGAGAGAGCTCTGTGATCAGCAGCCTGAAGGAAGAAGACGGCTCAGTAAAGTCATCGCAGTCCGACATTTTGAGGATCAGCAAATCCTTTTATGCCGGATTGTATGACGTGAAGCCCGCAGACAGCATGGCCTTCCAGTCCTTCCTCTCCTCTATCACAGAGGACTTAAACGACAGTACACGGGAGAGTCTGGACAAGCCGTTAACTCCTGGTGAACTGAGGCCCTTGAGTCCTTCGAGAAGAGTAAAACTCCCAGAAGCGACGGCTTGCCGGCGGAGTTGTATTCGGCTCTGTGGGACTGGAAGGGCCCAGACCTGCTAGAAGTTTACGAGAGAATGCTCCTGGCCGGCAATATGTCAGAATCCATGAGGAAAGGCATCATCACCCTCATCTACAAACACAAGGGGAGAAGGGAGGAAATTAGAAATTGGCGACTCATTTCACTGTTGAATGTGGCGTATAAGATTCTGTCCAAGGTCATCGCCAATCAGGTCAAGTCCGCGATGGAATTGGTGATCCACCCTGACCAGACCTGCACTGTGCCGGGCAGGAAGATCTCTGACAGCCTCGCGCTGCTCTGGGATACGATTGCCTATGTGCAGGACAGGGGTGTGGAGACCTGCCTCATCAGCCTGGATCAGGACAAGGTCTTTGACAGAATATCGCACACTTAGATGGTGGATGTGCTCTCCAAAATACGGTTTGGGGAGGGAATTTACAATTGGATCCAACTGCTCTACACTAACATCAGTATGCCGTCTCAATCAATTGGTGGGAATAGGATAGCTTTCCGATTAAGTCGGGAGTCAGGCAGGGCTGCCTTCTCTCCCCTGTCCTGTTTGTCTCTTGCATAGAACCCTTTGCTGAGACACCTCAATTTTGAAAGGCCCCTCAGTTCATTGTCGTTCATGTCAATTTTGGGCAATGACTTCCGATTTGGGATTGTCCATCAATTTTGCACACCATTCCCCCACCCGTGCCCCTCTCCATGCTCCCGACTCCTGGACACTTCAATGTGGGGTGCCCCTACTCAATATTCCCTCCCCCTCAACTTTGGGCCCCACCATCAATTTTGCAGTTCTCCCACCTGCTCCCAACACACCCCCTCCAGCTCCGAGGGCCCCTCATTCATTTTTCAACATCCTTCAAATGCAATTTTCCTCTCCCTGCAAATCACCCCGTCCCAGAACATTCCTTCGCAACATTTTCTCCTTTCAATTTACTTCCTGAAAATCTAAACATTCCCCCTCCCCCCCCCACCTCCTCCCCACCGGGGACAGAATTTATCAACCCCTCAAATATTGTCCCAATTCTGTTCTGAATTTTTAAAATCATTCACGGTACGTGGGCTTCGCTGGCTGGGCGCAGCATTTATTGCCCATCCCTAATTGCCCCTTGAGAAGGTGGTGGTGAGCTGCCTTCTTGAGCCGCTGCAGTCCCCATGTGGTATAGGTACATCCACAGTGCTGTTAGGGAGAGAGTTCCAGGATTTTGATCCAGCGACAGTGAAGGAACGGCCGATATATTTCCAAGTCAGAATGGTGAGTGGCTCTGAGGGGAACTTCCAGGTGGTGGTGTTCCCATGTGTCTGCTGCCATTGTCCTTCGAGATGGTAGTGGTTGTAGGTTTGGAAGGTGCTGTCGAAGGAGCCTTGGTTAATTCCTGCAGTGCATCTTGTAGATGGTACACACACTGCTGTTATTGTGCATCAGTGGTGGAGGGAGTGAATGTTTGTGGATGGGGAGCCAATCAAGCGGGGCTGCTTTGTCCTAGATGGTGTCGAGCTTCTTGACTGTTGTGGGAGCTGCACTCATCCAGGCAAGTGGGGAGTATTCCATCACACTCCTGACTTGTGCCTTGTCGGTGGAGGACAGGCTTTGGGGAGTCAGGAGGTGACTTACTCGTTGCAGCATGCTTCAGTATCTGAGGAGTCGCGAATGGTGCTGAACATTGTGCGATCATCAGCGAACATCCCCACTTCTGACCTTATGATGGAAGGAAGGTCATTGATGAAGCAGCTGAAGATCGGTGGGCCGAGGACACTACCCTGAGGAACTCCTGTAGTGATGTCCTGGAGCTGAGATGACTGACCTCCAACAACCACAACCACTTCCTTTGTGCTCGATATGACCCAAACCAGCGATGAGTGTCTCCCCCGTGATTCCCATTGATCCTAGATTTGCTCGGGCTCCTTGATGCCACACTCGGTCAAATGCTGCCTTGATGTCAAGGGCAGTCACTCTCACCTCACTGTTTCTGATAACTGCACGGCATTTACGAGTGCTGAGTTTCAACGGTTTATAAGCCTCAATGGTATCACTCATGTAAAAACTTGCCTCTCCCACCCTTCTCCAAACGGACTGGCTGAAAGGGCAGTTCAAACTTTCAACGCAGGCTTGAAGAAGCTAACTGGAGATTCCTTAGCAACCAACCTAGGCCGCTTTCTTTTCCATTATAGGTCCACCCCTCACACAACAGCAGGCGTCTCAGCTGAGGAGTTGTTGTCGAAATACCGTCTCAGGACCAGATTGAGCTTAATAATGCCGACTTTAGAGGGTAAGGTGGAAAGGAGCCAGGGAAGACAGAAAACTAGACACGACTGGCATCGTCGCAAGAGGAAATTTACCGTTGGAGAGATGGTACAAGTGAAAATCTTCGGGGTAGGACCAAAGTGGTTTCTGGGGAAATAACTGCGGTGACTGGACCTCTCTCTTACCACGTGGAGGTGGCAGACTGAGTCACACGGAGACATGGTAGACCATTCAAGGAAGAGAGAGACAAATCACCAAGATTTAGTTCCAGCAGTGACCATGAATGGGTCAGCATTTCCTGTTGAGGGAACTCAACCCAAGACTGACATGTCTGACCCTGTAAGGGTTAAGGATACAGAACTGCAAGTGTCACCAAAACACCTGATGTTCAAGCAACTCCGGAAAAGGAGATTCCTGACAAAGAATCTTAAGTGGTGGAGCTGAGACGCTCCACAAGTACCAGGAAACCAACTGAAAGACGGGACTTGTAATTTCCTTACCCAGTGTAAATACTTTGCTGCCTTGAGAAAGTTGTACTTGTAAATATAAAATGTACGTCCGAGTAAAAGGTGTGGAATGTGGTAATCGTGCTCTTATTTAGAGTGTAATATACCTTAAAAAAAAATTCTTGTAAGTAGGATCACATGATCTTTAGTACCGAATAGGAGAGTAGCGTGGGCAACCTTAGCTGTTTGTAATTAGTGGTCAGTAGTGTGGAGATAGAGTTTGAGTTGAAAGCACACATGTAGTTGCTGCTGATCACCTTTGTAAATAAATTTCAGGTTTCAACCTGCGAAGTGTCTGCTAATCAACTCTATCAATAGCAGCAACTCGGCCACTATTCACAACATCTCCCCTCAACCTTCTACTCTCCAAGGAGAGGAGTTTCATCTCCTCCAATCTCTCTTGATAACTGAAGTTCCTCTTCCCTGGAATCATTCTGGTGAATCTTTTCGGCACTCTCTCCAATTCCTTCACATCCGTCCTGAAGTGAGGGGCCCACAACTGGACACAATACTCCAGCTGAGGATGAACTTGTGACATCTACAAGTTCAACATTACCTCCTTGCCCTTGGGCTCGATGTCCCTTTTAATAAATGCTCCAATGCCGAATGCTTTGTTAACCACGATCTCGACCTGTCCATCCACCTTCACTGACTCATGCACATATATTCCCGGAACTCTCTAGTATTGGAGACGTGCCCTTTATTTTATATTGCCTCCCCATGTTCTTCCTAACAAAACAAAATACTTGATATTTCTCTGCATTGAACATCTGCTGCCACTTGCCTGCCCATTCCACCAAATTGCCTACGTCCTTTCCAGAAGTTCCAGACTATCCTTGCCACAATTGTCAATGCTCCCAAGTCTCGCATCGTCCACCAATATTGAAACTGTGCCCTGCAACACCAAGGCCTCGATCATGATTGAATACTGAGAAAAGCAAGTGTCCCAACACTGACACCGGGAGAGCTGCACACGCCAAAAAATAAATTTCCAAAATCCCGAATAAAGGAAAATAAACATGAAGCACTCTTCCCTGTTTCCTGTCGCTGGGCTTATTTCATATCCATGTTGCTGCTGCCCCTTTATAATCCATCAGCTCTCACTTTGCTCACAAGTCTGTTGTGTGGCACTGTATAGAATGCTTTTTGGAAGTCCTTGTCCATCATAACAACAGGAGATCCATCATTAACCCTCCCTGTTACCTCTTCGAAAAAGCTCCAGCAAGTCACTTAAACATGACTTTCTCTTAAGAAATGGATGCTGGCTTTCATTAACTAACGAGCGTTTGTCTGTGTGGCTTTGTCCCGGCTTTTACCCCCACACACACCCCTTACCCACACCCACTTCCCCCCTCCCACCCCACGCCCCAAAGGAGGTAAACTGGCTGGCTTGTCCTTACTGTGCTTCAGGTTTGCTATTCTCCAGCTCCATGGCACTGGCTGAGGAAGACTGAAATACTGGGGCCAGGGCCTCTGCAATTTCCGCTCTCATTTCCCTCAGTGCCCTAAGATCCATCGCATCCGCTCCTGGGGCCTTATTAACTTTCAGTACAGATAGCCAATCCAACACCTCCCCCTCATCAATGTTATGCCCTCCTCGTGTTTGAGTTATCTTCGCTTTCACCATGGCCTGGGTAGCATCACTGTCCCCTGAATGTTCTCCCACTGATGCTTGATCCACTTGTCAAGAAGCAGTTCTAGCATTGCCTCCTTTCTCCTTGGATTAGGAAAATCCCGCTGTAGAGAAAAGAAAAAATCTCAACAAAGTCTAGGAACTCTTTCTCCCTCTCTGCCCTTTATATGACTGGGGAAGGACTCATTGGAAGGGATAAAGAGCGACGAATGGGGAGGGAGTTTACAATCGGTCCATATTCTGATAGGGGCGAGGGTGAACAGGTTTGAAACATATTTCAGCGCGAGATGGATCGACCCATCATCAAGAGTTGGGGGGGGTGGCTCATTGATCCATATCTGGGATGGGGGTTGTATCAGTCCATACTGACATGCAGAAGTGGGGTAACGCTTCGGTCCATACCCATTGCTTACAGGGGTGGGGAACGTGAACAGTCTGTTGTCTAACCTGGGGGAACCGAGTCGTCTCATGCCTCAGTCGATATGATTGGAAACAGTTTGTGTTTCCTGGAAGGGGAAAGGATATTTTGGACAAGGCCACATTCCTTTCAGTGAGGAGTGCGTTTGGACAGGTCCATTATCAGGGGAAATGGTGGCTTCTAACTTCGTGTTTGGGAACTGCCCATTGAGGGGAAGGGGATAATTTGGGTGGGACCCTCATGAGTCCATGTCCTCGGGATTCGGGGCGGGGGAGAATGGGGCCAGGCCATTTACCTGGGTGTTGGGTGGCTCTGGGCGGATGCATTTTCCAAAGGCTTGACCCCATTCAGACTGGACTGGGGGCATTTTGACCCCTGGGGGTAAGTGCTTTGGAGGGGATGGAAATCTGCCTGTGGAATCTCACCCGGTGTATCTTTCCCTCCGCTCTCCCTGTCCCGCCCCGCTCAGACCTGTCCCCGATGTATCACAGAGAGGAAGGACACTGTGCTGACCAAGTGATTCCACCTCTTCTGCTTCGAGTGGGTCAAGACAGCGGGTTGACCCGCGGCGGCGCAGGTGTCCTGAGTGTATCACTACCAATGGGGCCAATGGCTCCCAGCGTATCGACACCCGATGAGGCTGAAGGGACCCCCCATCCAGGGGGAGCAAGAGGAGGGGGCGATGATACCGGGCAGCACGTCTCCCAATGCCTAGGACAGGTCCCAGGATGACCAATCCCCTGGCTCCTCCTTCTCTGCATGTCTCACCCCCTCCCTACCCTGATGTCCCATTCTCGCAGGTCCCAGTCAAGGACACGCTGGGGTCCGGGGCTTGGATTGAGTGAGTGTTTGATTCTGTTTGAAGCATGGGCTTTGGGAGTAAACATGTGGATGAAGGAGCGTGGGCGTGGAGCCTGTTTCTATCAGTCACATTGCTGCTCTCCCACACTGAGTCCCCGAGTGTCGCTGGGTCGATTGTGAACACTTTCAGCCTCTGCACCTATTGAAGAAGATACCTCCCTTAGAGAGGGTGCAACAAAGGTGCAATAGATTGATTCTGGGCATGAGAATGTTCTCCTGGGTGGAGAGGTGAGTAAAATGGTCCTATTTTTCCCGGAGTTTAGAAGGGTCAGAGGTGATCTCATTAAAACATTTAAGATTGTTGGAAGAGTTGACAGGGTCGATGCTTAGAAACTCGTTCCCTCTGGATGGGGATCCTAGACCATCATGTGACAGTCTCAGGATACGAGGTCGGCCATTTCAGACTGAGATGAGGAGAAATTTCTTCACTCAGAGGCTTGTGAATCTTCGGAAGTTTCTACCCCAGTGAGCAGTGGATGATCAGTCGTTGACTATGTTCAGGACTGAGACCAAGAGATCTTTGGACACTGAGGGGTTTAAGGGATATTGTGAAACTGCGGGAAAATGGATTGGAGGCTGATGATCAGCCGTGATCGAGTTGAAGGGCGGAACAGGGTCGAGGATCCGAATGGGGTCTCATGCTGCTCCTCACTCTTGCAAAGCCAACAATGGAGGACATACAGAAACTGACCTTCAGGACTGACCATTCTTGCATTGGCCGAGTAACTTTAACTCTTCTCATCATTTCTGGAGATCAGTTCCTGTGTATTTATTAACCGTCTGGATTAATTTGAGGCCTCGACTGAAAAGTCTATCAGTTTCAGGTGACATTTTATTTTGATTCGTTCTATTAGATTTTAGGCGGCATTTCACTGGAAGGGGCTGTTGGATAGTTTCTATCGGTTGGAGGGGATGTATTGGCTGGAGGGTCTCTGCATGAGTTACCAGCTTATATCACTTGGAGGATTCTGAGCAGTCAGTGGTTCTGTATAAGTTGGGGGGTCTGTATCAGTTGGAAAGCCAGTATCAGTTGTAGTATCTGGACCCGTTAGAGGGTCTCTATCTGTGTGAGGGTTAATATTAGTTGGAGGCTCCCTGTCAGTTTAAAGTTCTGTATCAGTTCAGGGGTATGAATCATGTAGAGCGTCTCGATCAGTTGGAGATTCTGTATCAGTTGGAGATTCTGTATCATAGAATCACAGAATCACACAGTGCAGGAGAGGCCCTTCGGCCTATCGAGTCTGCACCGACACGTGAGAAACACCTGACCTACCTACCTAATCCCATTTACCAGCACGTTGCCCATAGCCTTGAACGTTATGACATGCCAAGTGCTCATCCAGGTACTTTTTCAAGGATGTGAGGTAAGCTGCCTCCACCAGCCTCCCAGGCAGCGCATTCCAGACCCTCACCACCCTCTGGGTAAAAACGTTTTTCCTCACATCCCCCCTAAACCTCCTACCCCTCACTTTGAACTTATGACCCTTTGTGACTGACCCTTCAACTAAAGGGAACAGCTGCTCCCTATCCACCCTGTCCATGTCCCTCATAATCTTGTGCACCTCGATCAGGTCACCCCTCAGTTTTCTCTGTTCCAATGAAAACAACCCAAGCCTATCCAACCTCTTTTCATAACTTAAAAAAACTTTCATCCCAGGCAACATCCTGGTGAATCTCCTCTGCACCCCTTCCAGTACAATCACATTCTTCCTCTCATGTGGCAACCAGAACTGAACACAGTATTCCAGCTGTGGCCTCACCAAGGATCTATACAACGCCAACATGACCTCCCTACTTTTGTAATCTATGCCTCGATTGATAAAGGCAAGAGTCCCATATGCCTTTTTCACCACCCCACTAACATGGCCCTCCGCATTCAGAGATCTATGGACACACACACCAAGGTCCCTTTGTTCCTCAGAACTTCTTAGTATCATGTCATTCATTGAAAACTTCCTTGTCAAATTACTCCTTCCAAACTGTATCACCTCTCACTTTTCAGGGTTAAAAACCATTTGCCACTTATCTGCCCAATTGATCATCCTGTCTATAGCTTCGTGTAGCCCAAGACACTCAATCTTACTGTTAACAACCTGGCCAATCTTTGTGTCACCCGCAATCTTACTAATCCTACTCCCCTCATGGTCATCTATGTCGTTTATATAAATGACAAATAATAGGGGACCGATACCTGTGATAAGCCACTGGACACTGGCTTACAATCACTAAAGCATCCTTCTGTCATCAACCTCTGCCTCCTACAACTAAGCCCATTTTGATTCCTCCTTATCAAATTACCCTGTATCCCATGTCAGATTCATCAATTGGAAATTCTGCATCAGTCGGATATTTTGGATCAGTCGGAGATTCTGTTTCAGTTGAAGATTGTGTATCGGTTGGAGATTCTGTATCGGTTGGTGATTCTGTGTCA
Organism: Cetorhinus maximus; assembly: GCF_964194155.1. NCBI lineage: Eukaryota > Metazoa > Chordata > Chondrichthyes > Lamniformes > Cetorhinidae > Cetorhinus > Cetorhinus maximus. The sequence goes on along the minus strand of NW_027596176.1, from coordinate 374,262 downwards.
GTTGGAGATTCTGTTTCAGTTGGAGATTCTGTATCGGTTAGATATTCTGTATCGGTTGCTGATTCTGTGTCAGTTGGAGATTCGGTATCAGTTGTAGATTCTGTATCAGTTGGAGATTCTGTATCAGTCGGAGATTCTGTATCAGTGAGAGATTCTGTATCAGTCGGAGATTCTGGATCAGTTGGAGATTCTGTATCAGTTGGAGATTCTGTACCAGTTGGAGATTCTGTATCAGTTGTTGATTCTGTATCAGTTGTTGATTCTGTATCCGTTGGTGATTCTGTATCAGTTGTTGACTTTGTATCAGTTGTTGATTCTGTATCGGTTGGGGATTCTGTATCAGTTGGAGATTCTGTATCGGTTGGTGATTCTGTATCAGTTGTTGATTCTGTATCAGTTGGTGATGCTGTGTCAGTTGGAGATTCTGTATCGTTTGGAGATTCTGCATCAGTCGGAGATTCTGTTTCAGTTGTTGATTCTGTATTGGTTGGAGATTCTGTATCAGTCGGAGATTCTGTTTCAGTTGGAGATTCTGTATCAGTTGGAGATTCTGTATCGGTTGGTGATGCTGTGTCAGTTGGAGATTCTGTATCAGTTGGAGATTCTGTATCAGTCGGAGATTCTGTATCAGTGAGAGATTCTGTATCAGTCGGAGATTCAGGATCAGTTGGAGATTTTGTATCAGTTGGAGATTCTGTACCAGTTGGAGATTCTGTATTAGTTGTTAATTCTGTATCAGTTGTTGATTCTGTATCGGTTGGTGATTCTATATCAGTTGGAGATTCTGTACCAGTTTGAGATTCTGTATCAGTTGGAGATTCTGTATCAGTTGTCGACTTTGTATCAGTTGTTGATTCTGTATCGGTTGGATATTCTGTATCAGTTGGTGATTCTGTATCGGTTGGTGATTCTGTATCAGTCGGAGATTCTGTACCAGTTGGACATTCTGTATCGGTTGGAGATTCAGTATCGGTTGGAGATTCTGTATCAGTTGGAGATTCTGTATCAGTTGGAGATTCTGTTTCAGTTGGAGATTCTGTATCGGTTGGAGATTCTGTATCAGTTGGAGTTTCTGTATCAGTTGGAGATTCTGTATCAGTTGGAGATTCTGTATCGGTTGGAGATTCAGTATTGGTTGGTGATTGTGTGTCAGTTGGAGATTCTGTATCAGTTGGAGATTCTGTATCAGTTGGAGATTCTGTACCAGTTGGAGATTCTGTATCAGTTGTTGATTCTATATCAGTTGTTCATTCTGTACCGGTTGGTGATTCTGTATACGTTGAAGATTCTGTACCAGTTGGAGATTCTGTATCAGTTGGAGATTCTGTATCGGTTGTTGATTCTGTATCAGTTTTTCATTCTGTATCGGTTGGTGATTCTGTATCCGTTGGAGATTCTGTTCCAGTTGGAGATTCTGTATCAGTTGGTGATTCTGTATCAGTTCTTGATTCTGTATCAGTTGGAGATTGTGTATCAGTTGGAGATTCCTTATCAGTTGGAGATTCTGTATCGGTTGGTGATTCTGTATCAGTTGGAGATTCTTTATCAGTTGGAGATTCTGTATCAGCTGGTGATTCTGTATCAGTCGGAGATTCTGTACCAGTTGGAGATTCTGTATCAGTTGGAGATTCTGTTTCAGACGGAGATTCTGTATCAGTTGGAGATTCTGTATCAGTCGGAGATTCTGTATCAGTCGGAGATTCTGGATCAGTTGGAGATTCTGTATCAGTTGGAGATTCTGTATCAGTTGGAGATTCTGTATCAGTTGGATATTCTGTATCAGTTGGAGATTCTGTATCAGTTGGAGATTCTGTATCAGTCGGAGATTCTGTATCGGTTGGTGATTCTGTATCAGTCGGAGATTCTGTACCAGTTGGAGATTCTGGATCAGTTGTTGATTCTGTATCAGTTGTTGATTCTGCATCGGTTGGTGATTCTGTATCATTTGGAGATTCTGTACTAGTTGTTGATTCTGTTTCAGTTGGAGATTCTGTATCGGTTGGTGATGCTGTGTCAGTTGGAGATTCTGTATCAGTTGGAGATTCTGTATCAGTCGGAGATTCTGTATCAGTGAGAGATTCTGTATCAGTCGGAGATTCAGGATCAGTTGGAGATTTTGTATCAGTTGGAGATTCTGTACCAGTTGGAGATTCTGTATCAGTTGTTAATTCTGTATCAGTTGTTGATTCTGTATCGGCTGGTGATTCTATATCAGTTGGAGATTCTGTACCAGTTTGAGATTCTGTATCAGTTGGAGATTCTGTATCAGTTGTCGACTTTGTATCAGTTGTTGATTCTGTATCGGTTGGATATTCTGTATCAGTTGGTGATTCTGTATCGGTTGGTGATTCTGTATCAGTCGGAGATTCTGTACCAGTTGGACATTCTGTATCGGTTGGAGATTCAGTATCGGTTGGAGATTCTGTATCAGTTGGAGATTCTGTATCAGTTGGAGATTCTGTTTCAGTTGGAGATTCTGTATCGGTTGGAAATTCTGTATCAGTTGGAGTTTCTGTATCAGTTGGAGATTCTGTATCATTTGGAGATTCTGTATCGGTTGGAGATTCAGTATTGGTTGGTGATTGTGTGTCAGTTGGAGATTCTGTATCAGTTGGAAATTCTGTATCAGTTGGAGATTCTGTATCAGCTGGTGATTCTGTATCAGTCGGAGATTCTGTACCAGTTGGAGATTCTGTATCAGTTGGAGATTCTGTATCAGACGGAGATTCTGTATCAGTTGGAGATTCTGTATCAGTTGGAGATTCTGTATCAGTCGGAGATTCTGTATCAGTCGGAGATTCTGGATCAGTTGGAGATTCTGTATCAGTTGGAGATTCTGTATCAGTTGGAGATTCTGTATCAGTTGGATATTCTGTATCAGTTGGAGATTCTGTATCAGTTGGAGATTCTGTATCAGTCGGAGATTCTGTATCGGTTGGTGATTCTGTATCAGTAGGAGATTCTGTACCAGTTGGAGATTCTGGATCAGTTGTTGATTCTGTATCAGTTGTTGATTCTGCATCGGTTGGTGATTCTGTATCATCTGGAGATTCTGTACTAGTTGTAGATTCTGTATCAGTTGGAGATTCTGTATCGGTTGGTGATGCTGTGTCAGTTGGAGATTCTGTATCAGTTGGAGATTCTGTATCAGTCGGAGATTCTGTATCAGTTGGAGAATCTGTATCAGTCGGAGATTCTGTATCAGTCGGAGGTTCTGGATCAGTTGGAGATTCTGTATCAGTTGGAGATTCTGTATCAGTTGGAGATTCTGTATCAGTTGGATATTCTGTATCAGTTGGAGATTCTGTATCAGTTGGAGATTCTGTATCAGTCGGAGATTCTGTATCGGTTGGTGATTCTGTATCAGTCGGAGATTCTGTACCAGTTGGAGATTCTGTATCAGTTGTTGATTCTGTATCAGTTGTTGATTCTGCATCGGTTGGTGATTCTGTATCATTTGGAGATTCTGTACTAGTTGTAGATTCTGTATCAGTTGGAGATTCTGTATCGGTTGATGATTCTGTTCAGTTGTTGATTCTGTATTAGTTGTTGACTTTGTATCAGTTGATGATTCTGTATCGGTTGGAGTTTCTGTATCAGTTGGTGATTCTGTATCAGTTGGAGATTCTGTTTCAGTTGGAGATTCTGTATCAGATCTTGATTCTGTATCAGTTGGAGATTCTGTGCCAGCTGGAGATTCTGTGCCATCCGGAGTGCCTGTACCAGTTGAAGTATCTGTATCGATTTGAGACTCTCAATCGATTTCAGTGCTTGTCTCGGTTGAAATGATTGTATTACTCAAGGCTGTTTTAAAGTGGTGCATTAATTTGATTAAGATTTTTCATTTCTTTACGCTGTTGAATTAGTTTGAGAAAATTTATTAGTCGAATTCTACAACCAATGGTCACAAAGATCCACTTTAATCACTGAGCAGCATGTCCACATTTAAAGAGTGCAGCTACATCCCAGAGTGCAGGATAACAGCTCAGTTATGTGAGCGTGTGTATGTATATGATATATACATATATTTGTAACAGTCGTGTGAAGGACATCAGTGAAACATTAGCAGAGCTCGAGATGGAACTGATGCTTTTTGTGTGTTGAACACCATCGCAGCAGAATGCAATTTCTAATTTTAAAGCTTCACTCAATGTTAACAGAATTGTCCACATTTTGAAGATTTCTAATTTAACCTCTGAAATAAAAAAATATATATATCACTTCACGGATTGAAGCCAATGTCGTAATCTGTTCACTTTAAAATAAAATCGAAGTTGCACAATGTTGCATTCTCAATATCCCCAGAGGTGATCCCACAGGGTATAAAATAAGGGCTTTGGGATTGAGTCACCTCACAGTTTAATACAGAGAGACTGTGCACAGCATGAAGGGACACGTCACTGCTCTTTGAATATGTGGGAGACTTTTGAAATTTTGAATAAAACGTTCTATTTGATTCTTGCCTTCATTGGTGTACCTGGTAAGTGAGAGTATCATTGAAGATGCATAAATCTGTGTGTGAGCTTCTCTCTGGTTTCACTCTGTGACTGATAACATTGTACCACCTTATTAAGTAGAATTCGTCGCAGTGTCTCAGCAGTTATTTCCTAGTTCCTCAGATCGCAATAAAACTGTTTTTGTAACTCACAGTGTCTCTGAATTATCAAGTTATTGCATTCAGTGAATTGTCGTATAAAGTGAATGAGCAGTCCATAAAGACAAACTCTCTGAAGGCAGGTATTAGTGCCTGTCAGGATAAAATCACACTGAGCGTGGGCCACTACCCAGAGTGACCGTGTATCACTGGGAGTATCTGTCAGTGTAAAATTATACTGAATGTGGGTCATTGACCAGAGTGGAATACTTGACCCTAGTGACCTTGTATCATTGGGAGTATTTTTCAGTGTAAAATTGCACTGAATGTTGGTCATTGACCAGAGTGGAATAGCTCACTCTAGAGACCATGTATCATTGGGAGTATCTGTCAGTGTAGAACTGTACTGAGCGTGGGCCACTACACAGAGTTACCATGTATCACTGGGAGTATCTGTTGTTGTCAAATTATACTGAATGTGGGTCATTGACCAGAGTGGAATACTTGACCCTAGTAACCATGTATCACTGGGGATCTCTGTCAGTGTAGAACTGTACTGAATGTCGGGCATTGAACCAGAGTTGAATATGTGACCCCAGTGAACATGTATTACTGGGAGCATTCTGTAGTGTAGAATTGTGCTGACTGTGGTTCACCAACAGGAATGTAATAAGTTTGTTCTAATTCAAATCATGCTTTATTTGCTGTGTGATCTCTCCGTTCCATGAAGCCTCTGTGTTTTACCAATGTATAAATGGAAGAAATTAATTATTTTGCTGTTCGTTCTAGGTGTTTGGTAATGAGTGTGCAAAGAGCACTGTCTCAATAATTCTCATTTTTCTATTGAACTGCTCCAACAGGAACATATATCAACCAGGTGCTGCCATTTGAACAACCCAACAACACTGTTACGTTATTTGGATCCTCTTCACAACGACTGATTCTTAAACAGTGTATATTTACAGTAAATACTTTACTTTTTCGCATTATTTGACGTCTTTTCCCCTAAATGGTGCTGACAATCTCTGGATTCATATTTGGCTCAGGTCAATGAATCACCCACTTCTAGGATTGATTGATGTTTTCCAGATCAGTTTTTCTCAATGTTTCAGGGTGTTTACATGTGTCACCTGTACCAATATCTGTCCTTACCTCAGTGAGGTGTGCCCTTGTGAGGACACAAGCCTATAACTGAGGAACTGATATAACAGATTTTCAGAATAGATAGATCAGAACGAGTGCAGTAATTAATAAGCTCAGTCACTTTCTAATGATGAAATAATCTGTTCAATTGTCTCAATTATGAAATCATCCTGGATAAAATAATTGCACCCTCTCCAGTGCATCGATTCCATTTTTTAATGTAATACAGAGAATGCGCTCTGAGCAGTAATCTCAATTTTGCATAACCTATGTCAGTCAGTCACAGAGCATCGATTTCTTTTCAATCTCATTGCTCTCGAAATGAACCCAATTCTTTGTATGAGTTGTTGAGAGTCTTGATTTGACGTGTGACTGATTTCACCTGTTTCCCTGAACCCCGAAGCCCTTGACCCGAATCAGATCTTTATTTTCCATGAAATATTTTAAGAACTTATGGTTCCAGCCGCAATGCATCTGCTGTTGTTTAGCTGTATTGACATTATTGAGCCATTTTTAAAAATAATTTTAAAAATTATTAATCATCCATAATAAATTCAAATTTCTTTTAACGTTTCAAGTACACTTGACTCTTCTTGAGAGCAAAAGAGACTTCGAAATGTGATGGGTTTATACCGTAAGAGAGGATGGGGCAGGTGGAGTGGGGTTAGGTGGCAGCCAAGGAGAGATTGACAAAGATGTGATGGGCACAAGACAAAGGGAATGTTAATGGTAGCGGCAAAGACTAAAGGAGGTGCTGATAGTGGCATAAAGGTAAGATAGCAGAAGTTGTTAAAAGTAGAACAAGGAGCAGTGCTCTGTGAAAGCACAAATTAGAAACATGAGACAGACGGCCCTGTGTGGGAGGGGATGTGTGGGGAGGAGGTATAAAAAAATGCGAAAAATCAATACAATTAAAAAACCAAAAAAAGTAATTGACTAAATAAATAAAAGTTGGATTAAAAAATGGGGTCAGGATGGGGGAGAGAGTTCATGGTCTGAAGTTGTTGAACTCAATATTCAGTCCAGAAGGCTGTAAAATGCCTAGTCGGAAGATGAGGTGCTGTTCCTTCAGTTTGCGTTGAGCTTCACTGGAACAATGCAGCAGGCCAAGGACGGGTATGTGGGCAAGAGAGCAGGGCGGTGAGTTGAAATGGCAAGCGACAGGGAGATCTGGGTAATGCTTGCGGACAGACCGAAGGTGTTCTGCAAAGTGGTCACCCAGTCTGCTTTTGCTCTCTCCGATGTAGAGGAGACCACATTGGGAGCAACGAATGCAGTAGATCAAATTGAAGGAGGTGCAAGTGAAATGCTGCTTCACCAGAAAGGAGTGTTATGGATCTTGGACGGTGAGGAGAGGGGAGGTAAAGGGGCTGATGTTGCACCTTCTGCGATTGCATGGGAAGGTGCCGTGGGAGGGGGTGGGGAGTTGTGGGTGATGGAGGAGTGGACCAGGGTGTTAAGGAGCGAGCTGTCTCTCTGGAATGCTGACGGTGGCAGTGGTGAGGGAGAGATGTGTTGGTGGTGACATCATGCTGGATTTGATGGAAATGGTAAAGGATGATCTTTTGAATGCGGAAGCTGGTGGGGTGAAAAGTGAGGACAAGGGGGACCCTATCATGGTTCCGGGAGAGAGAGGAAGGTCTGAGAGCAGAAGTGCTGGAGGAACTGATCCTGAGCTATCTAAAATCATGGCCAATTTCTGATTCTGCACGGGATCCAGTCATGGATGGGAACAAATCCAAGGGAATATCTGAATCTGGGAATGGGTCGGACATTGCGGAACAAGTTAGATCAAATCCTATGGCGTGGTCTTAACCTGGTGAGGTTCCGAGCGTAGTGAAGGTCTGGATCTGGGGAGTATCTGAACCCGGGGATGGTCAGCCTCGGGGATGATCCAAACCCAACCTCATTACAGCCTTGGTTCAAACATGGCCAAAACAGCTGACTTCCCGAGGTGAGGTGAGTGTGACTGCCCTTGACATCAAGGCAGCAGTTGACCGAATGTGGCATCAAGGAGCCCTAGCAAAACTGGGGTCTATGGGAATCAGGGAGGAAACTCTCCGCTGGTTGGAGTCATACTGAGCACAAAGGAAGATGGTTGTGGTTGTTGGAGGTCAGTCATCTCAGCTCCAGGACATCACTGCAGGAGTTCTTCAGGGTAGTGTCCTTGGCCCAACCATCTTCAGCTGCTTCATCAATGACCTTCCTTCCATCATAAGGTCAGAAGTGGGGATGTTCGCTGATGATTGCACAATGTTCAGCACCATTCGCAACTCCTCAGATACTGAAGCAGTCCATGTCCAAATGCAGCAAGACCTGGACAATATCCAGGCTTGGGCTGACAAGTGGCAATTATCCTGGTGTGGGAGTGAACCTGAGAAGTATCTATACCCGGTGAGTGGCTGAAGCCTGGGAGGATCCAAACCCGGGGAGAGTCTGAACCCAGGGTGATTCTGAAGCTGGAGAGGGTCCAAACCTGGGGAGGGTCCGAATCCAGGGAGCGCCAGAGCCTGGTGAGGGTCCGAATCTGGTGTTGGTCCGAGTCTGTGGAGTGTCCGAACCTGGGGATAGCAGCCCAATCCCATAGAGGCTCCAATCACGGGAACGTTCTGATCCGGCGTGGGTCTGAAGCTGGGCTGTGGTCGAATCCTTGGAGAGGTCCCAATCCCTGCGAAGCTCCATAAGTGGGACATGGGGCGGGGTTGTGGGTAGGTGCTATGGTTCTGAACACCAATCCCAGATGGCTCTGGATGGGTTGGAGGGTCCGATGAGGAAACACAGAGAGTCAGAGTTAAACCCGAAAAGCAACCTCAGTAAAATATTTGCATTGGCATCAGGTCACGGCTGTGATTTTAAATTTCAAACTCTGATAATCCATTCCCCCACCCCCACCCTCTCCTCCCTCCCCCATACACACACACACACACACGCGCAGGCACACAGAGATACACAGACGCACAAACACACACAAAGGCACACACACACACACAGACTAACAGACATACACAGACACAGAATCACACAAACACAAACACATTCAAAGACGTTCACACAAGATTGTACAGACCCACATACAAACACACACACAGACTTACACACATACACACACACAGACACATACCGAGACACTAACACGCACATCAACACACAAACACACACAGACAGACACACACACAGACCACCCATATTACATGTTATGTGACGCTAAATTCCTGCCGTTAACATCTGGGTCTGATGCAAAGTATGGTGGGTCACTAATTTCCTGTCTCCTTTACCTTCTCTCTCTTGCAGTTAATTTACTGGCAATTCTGATACTTTCCTGGGGAAAGTGTGGTCTCTCCAATTGCACCACTCGCTACCTGGTGGCCATGGCAACGGTGGATCTAATGGTCATCGTCAATGAGGTCATTCTGAGACAGCTCTATTATTATTATTTCCCACTGTCGTTCCTGGACATCACCCCTGTGTGTAGTGTTCACACTGCCCTGCTTCATGCAGCCATAGACTGTTCTGTCTGGTTCACCGTCACTTTCTCCTTTGACCGATTTGTGGCCATTTGTTGCCAGAAACTGAAAAGAAAATATTGCACTGAGAAAACTGCGGATGTGGTTCTAGCAACAACCGGCGTTCTGCTCTGTTTAAAAAACATTCCACACTACTTTACACGTGAACCAGGAGAGATAATCCACAATGTACCCTGGTTCTGTTATACAAAGCCAAGCTATTTTACTGACTCCAGATGGGTGGGGTTTCACTGGTTTGGTACGGTTTTAACCCCACTGCTCCCTTTCGATTTAATCCTGTCTCTCAACGCTCTGACAGTCAGACACATTTTATTGGCCAGTCAGGTACGTAAGGGACTGAGGGGTCAGAGCCAGGGTGAGAATCGCAGTGACCCAGAGATGGAGAGCAGGAGGAGGTCTGCGATTTTACTCTTCACCATCTCCGGCAGCTTCATTCTCCTGTGGTCGGTGTATGTTATAGATTTCTTATATTACACCATCGCAGGAAGAAAACCCACTGATTACTCCGAGTCTGAATATATATTTCGGCAAGCCGGTTTTGTGCTGAATAATCTCAGTTGCTGCACAAACACATTTATTTATGGGGTGACTCAGTCCAAGTTCAGAGAGCAGGTGAAGAATTTGGTGAAATATCCACTTAAACCCATTGTTCAATTAATGAAGAAACAGAACAACTGAGAACAGACCAGAGGCGCCTCCCAGCGTTTCCAGCCCATGAGTGGAATGTTTATCCACAAACACCCAGTCAGTTAAGGCCAGCCTGAGACGGACAGCCGCCCCATCCAATCAGGGGATTTCCCACTTTTCCGGACTATGAGACCTCCAATCAGAGCGTTCGGTATATGACTGACAGCTGATGAAACCAATGGAAAGTGTCTAAATTGCGACCAATTATCAACCCAGTCAACAGCACCAGAAAAGACTGTCTCATGGACAAAAGGACGAAGGCAGCATTGAGCACGGGACCCATATCTGCTTTTGCCTTCTCTCTGAACAGAAACATTGAAGACATTAATGATTCAGGGGGGCAAGAAATTGAAGCTCGGATGATGAATCGTATGAAAACTGTCAGGGGCGGGAGTTTTTCCTGAAATACTTGCCTGCTGGCTAATAGCGCCTTGCCCCTGAGGCACTAGCGCACACACCAAGGTGACCACGATGACCTCGCAGGTATGTGACACCTAGAGACCTGCGTGGGATGCTCAGGTTTAATTGAGGTTGAGTGACTCAACCTCATTCTCTGCTGTGGCATCTCCATGGCCAATTGGTCAATAGAGAAAGTGTGGATGCCCTTTGACCTGTCAGGAGTGTCAAATCCTGTGAACACGTGACAGGGCTTCATTGATGGAATTCCATATATGATGCCGCTGTCTCTACCTCACTGTTGACTGCATTCCCAAATTCTACATTCCGATGTGTTACTCTGGAGGAGCAGCGACGGTGATGTGAAGCCACTGAGTTCTGGGCAGCCCTTTTACAGTGCTAATGAAGCCAGAGGCTTTCAGTGCCGTTCATGACAAGGAGGCTTTCCTCCTGAAGCTTGGGGCAGCCGCCGCAAAGGCGCAATGGGGAAAGGTCGCTGTCTAAGACCTTTCTGTCCACAGTGCACCGAGGGGCTGGGAACTGTTGAGAGCCCCTCGGACTGCACAGCTCACAATGAATGTCTGCAAATGATTGTAATATTCATTTATTGTATTGATGCACCTCGTGTTACATGGTGGAAAAGTTGAATCTGATTGTAATTTTGTGAGGGTGATTTTGAAAAGGTTTGGAATGTTTTTCCTGATATTTTGTGAATAAAGTACATATTTGCAAAAAAAAAGCTTTCCTCCTTTCTTTCTCAGCAGACTCCTGCTCACTGCTGGATCAACCAAACGTGAGAGGGCATACTCCTCCAGCCCCTACAACTCACCCTATCTCTGTAACCTCCTCCAGCCCCTACAACTCACCCTATCTCTGTAACCTCCTCCAGCCCCTACAACTCACCCTATCTCTGTAACCTCCTCCAGCCCCTACAACTCACCCTATCTCTGTAACCTCCTCCAGCCCCTACAACTCACCCTATCTCTGTAACCTCCTCCAGCCCCTATAACTCACCCTATCTCGGTAACCGCCTCCAGCCCCTACAACTCACTCTATCTCTGTAACCTCCTCCATCACCTACAACCCTCCCTATCTCTGTAACCTCCTCCAGCCCCTACAACCCTCCCTATCTCTGTAACCCTCCTCCAGCCCCCTACAAACCTCCCTATATCTGTAACCTCCTCCAGCCCCTACACCACTCCATATCTCTATAACCTCCTCCAGCCACCTGCCACCCTACGAGATATCGTCGCTCCTCCACTTCTGGCCTCTTAAACATCCCGCATCAAAAACACTCGCACATTGGCGGGCTGTGCCTCCAGTCGCCTGGGCCCTTCAGCTCTGGAATCCCCACCTCCAAAATCGCTCCGCCTCTCTCTCCCTCACTTTCCTGCTTTGGGACCCTCCTTTAACTTACCTCTTTGAACCGAGGTTTCCTGTTGAAACCTGAGGCACTGGACAGGTTTCAACAAGAAACGGACAAAGGTTATGGCAGAGGAGTTGTCATTTGCTACATTCTTGAGCTGGGTCCCTCGACAATGTGCCCCGCCCTTGGGTTACCCGCGCTTGGAGCTCATTGGTCACCAACCACATCACGTGACCCCTGATAGACAGGAGGTAGTGGCTGTACCTTCAGATGCCACAGATCTGGTCACTGGAGCTTGTATCTCCTCATGGGGATCCCTGGTTTAATTTGATTTATAATGTTCCTTGGCCGCGCCCTCGGACTTTTCCTGATGTTTAGGGTGATACATAAATTGGAAGTTGTTGTTGCTATGAAACTCTTTGGGACATTCTGGCACGCTGAAGGACTCTGTACCCAGGGGGAGTTCTGTCTTTCTGGTTGGCAGCTCAGGGTTGGGACATTTCCCCCTCCCTCAGTGGTGAGGGGGTGGTGGGGGGAGGGGGAAGGGGGAAGATGTCACCTCCCAAAGGCAACAGAAGAGCTGAACTTGGAATAAAATTCGGCCACGTCTTATTTCTCGCCGGGGGGGGCAGATTGGGACAACATTTCGGCCAAACCCCTGGATGAAGATGTGGGAGGGAGACGTTGTTTGTGGTAATTTTGGGATGATTCCGGGGGCGCTTGGAGAGGGGAGAATCTCTCAGTTACTGCGGGTCTGCGGGCAAGAGCACACGCCTGCGATAAACATCGAGACCGTCGTGCGCCTGTGTCCAATTGGGCGAACGACGGGACTCAAAGCATCGGAGACATCACCAAATCTAATGCTGAGCTTGACCTCAAGAGCTTTCACTATCCCCGAACCATCTCTCCACAGACGCTGAGAGGTTATTCCAGAGAATCCCGGCTTTTTCGCAGGATGGATGAATCCAACGGGCCAAAGAGACCAGATTCGGTAGATTCGCTTCCAGGTCCCTCCGTAGGTGAAAGGGCCGGGAAGTTTGTAAATAAGACATTCCTTGTGCCAATTACAACTTACGGTGTTGCCATCTGCAAATACTCATTCAAGGAAAGGGAGGAGGGATTATACTCCATCATGATGAGAACTTTGGGGTCAGGCGGGAGTTGCATCTTAACCCTCCACTCGAGAGGTAATGAAGGAGTTGAGGTGGGGCTGGGGAGGGGCGAGTTTGGTCCTTTGACAGTTCACCACAAGACATTTCCCTGGCGGACCCGTTTTCTGATCACCATGGAGAACATGGTCACTCTGGGTAGATCAGGATTATGTCTCTACAAGTGCTGCTGCATGAAAAATTCACCCACCAGCCCCTCTCAAGCTCCCCAAACCTCAACCCCCATCCCATCTACCGAACACGCCCCTGACCCCCACACCACACTCCCACTTCCCCTTCACACACCACCAGCTCTCCTGTTCCTAAAGATCAAAACCCTGCCCTCACCAAAATCGCCAAACCATCCCCTTTCCAAACCGACTTAGAAAGTTGAAGGGGGTCAATGGCCTCCCGCTGTTCCTGTGTAACAGGCTGGTGATTGGGGGTGTGGTGGGTAAATGGCCTCCTCCTCTTCCTGTGTAACAGGCTGGTGAAAGGGACGAATGACCCCCTCCTGTTCCTGTGTAAAAGACTCGAGGGGCTTTATCGCCTCCTGTTGATGTGTAACAGGCTACAACAGAGGCCAGAACCGGTAAGGATGGCAGATTTCCTTTGCTAAAGGACACCTGGTCTTCCTGGTGGTGACAGGTGGACAGTAGAGGGGCAATTGTCAGAGAAGAACAATGATTGAAATTGATAAATCTGACTGTGAATACTCGGTATTCAAACAGCAAGTCTATTCGGGATTTGGACAATTCCAGCCACGTCACCAGGCGTATGTACACTGTGTTCCATTTAACGTGACCAGGTGCATGTACACTGTGCTCCATCTACCGTGACCAGGTGTATGTACACTGTGCCACATCTACCGTGATCAGGTCTATGTACACTGTGCTACATCTACCATGACCTGGTGTATCTACACTGAGCCCCATCTACATTAACCAGGTGTATGTACACTGTGCTCCATCTACCGTGACCAGGTGTATGTACACTGTACCCCATCTACTGTGACCAGGTATATGTACACTGTGCTCCATCTACCGTAACCAGGTGTGTGGACACTGTGCTCCATCTACCGTAACCAGGTGTATGTACACTGAGCTCCATCGACCGTGACCAGGTATATGTGCACTGTGCTCCATCTACCGTAACCATGTGTATGTACACTGTGCTCCATCTACCGTGACCAGGTGTATGTACACTGTGTCCCATCTACCGTGACCAGATTTATGTACACTGTGCCCCATCTACTGTTACCTGTTGTATGTACACTGTGCTCCATCTACTGTGACCAGGTGTATGTACACTGTGCCCCATCTATCGTGACCAGGTGTTTGCACACTGTGCCCCATCTACCGTGACCAGGTGTATGTACACTGTGCTCCATCTACCATGACCACGTGTATGTACACTGTGCTCCATCTACCGTGCCCAGGTTTATGTACACTACACTCCACCTACCGTGCCCAGGTGTATGTACACTGCGCTCCATCTACCGTGACCAGGTGTGTGTACACTGTTCGCCATCTACCGTGCCCAGGTGTATGTACACTGTGCTCCATCTACCGTGACCAGGTGTATGTACACTTTGCATCATCTACTGTGACCAGGTGTATGTACACTGTGCTCCATCTACCATGACCAGGTGTATGTACACTGTGCCCCATCTACCATGACCAGATGTATGTACACTGTGCTCCATCTACCGTGACCAGGTATATGTACACTGTGCTCCATCTACCGTGACCAGGTGTATGTACACTGTGCCCCATCTACCGTGACCAGATGTATGTACACTGCGCTCCTTCTACCGTGACCAGGTGTATGTACATTGTGCTCCATCTACCGTGACCAGGTGTATGTACACTGTGCTCCATCTACCGTGACCAGGTGTATGTACACTGTGCTCCATCTACCATGACCAGGTGTATGTACGTTACGCTTTGGCTACCACACAGATATTGGCACATACACACACACACACACACACACACACGTTGGGTTTTAATTGAATTTCAGACAGTCCGTCTGGAACTTTTGTGTTATCAAAAGGGAAGCTGGGTTCGAAATGCTAAATACGTAAACTTGGCTGAAGTTTTGGAATGTGTGGTGTAAGAAACATTACATTTTTAGATAAACCAGAGTAGTTTGAATTTCAAAGAAATGGTAAGGAGTTACACTTATCCAAAACAAGTTAAGCAAAACTGCGTCATTATTTTTTTCCAAAGGTTACTGATAATATGAGTATTATGGAAGACGTGTATTATGGGAAAAGTGAAGTTGCAAAGGCATATTGGAACAATGGAATTTACATTAAAAAGGGAGAAACATGTATAAAGGAGGTGACATTTTGTGTAAGGAGGAAGGAATTCTAAGATCTAACACAAGTGCGAACTTTCTACAGCCTCTGTGTATTAAGTTGCTGTCCACAGGAACCGAAGCTAAGGAATCTCACTGGAAATACCCCTGTCCAGGTTATTGTGTGATTTGCCTGGGTCTGTTGAAATCTATCTCGTTTTACCGCTGGTATAACTGGGAGCTAGGTTAATTAGATTTAAGATTTATTATTGTAGTGTTTTGTAGGCCTATGTATGTGCTTCAAATATTTTCTGCCATTAATAAATGGTTAATTTAGTTTGGAAAAAAACCTCTAAGACTGGGTTGCCTTGTTACTACTGAATTCAAGGCTTACATCTCGAAATAAACATACAAATTGCAAAGCAGTTGCGGCAGCTTTTTGAAGTTTCCCTCTCGGATCTGAACAGCTCGCTATTTTCCATCAGTTGCGCCATAACACATACACACACACACACACACGCACAGAGAAACACACACACACACACACACACATATGAACATGCACACAGACACAGGCATGCAAACACGCACGCCCTCATACACACACATACACACACACCCTGATCTTCAGCAACCTCCCGATGTCCCTCGGGCCTTCTCCACCATCCAATAGGATCATGGCTGATCTGATTGCAATCTCCCCGCTAACTGCAACAAACCTCCCCCTCCGCCACCTTGTTTATCCAGACTCTTTCTAACTCAACCTTCAATCAGTCAAGAGGTGTCAGCTGTGCCTCAGTTCATAGCACCCTTGCCTTTGAATCAGAGGGTTGTGTGTTCATGTCCCAGTCCCGGAAACCAAGACCTGTGATTGTACTCGAAAAAGTTGCAACCTGTGACTATTGATAACTCGAAATAATTTTAGAGGTGTCAGCTGTGGCTCAGTTCACAGCACCCTCGCCTTTGAATCAGAGGGTTGTGGGTTCATGTCACACTCCTGGAAACCAAGAACTGTGATTGTACTCGAAAGAGTTGCAATCTGTGACTGTTGATAACTCGAAAGAATTTCAATCAGTCAAGCGATGTCATCTGTGGCTCAATTCGTAGCACCCTCGCCTTTGAATCAGAGGGTTGTGGGTTCATGTCCCACTCCCGGAAACCAAGAACTGTGATTGTACTCAAAAGAGTTGCAATCTGTGACTGTTGATAACTCGAAAGAGTTTCAATCAGTCAAAGGCCCTGCTTCCTCCGCTCTTAGGGGAAGGGATTTCCAAAGACTCACTCACCTCTGAGAGAAAGAAAAATCTTCTAATTTCTGTTTTAAATGGGCGACCCCTTATTTTTAAACAGTGGCCCCCCTCGTTCCAGAATCTCGCACAATAGGAAACGTCCTCTCCACATCCCCCACCATCAACCTCCCCTCCCCCCACCCCCCCGCCCCCCCCCCCCCCACTCCCACCCTCCCACCCCCCTGTCAAGGAACCCTCAGGATAGTTAATGTTTCAATCAAATCAATATTCAAAAAGACATAATCACACACAATCACTATTCACCGGTGTATAAGGTGGTATTTAATTACTAAATGGGAATTGATAACCAATGCAGAGGAATAAAATTGCAGTTCTATGCTTTATTGGACATGATAACTGATCCACAGGGTCTACACTTAGATCTTCCTTGTTAAAGTGAGCTTGGCAGCCAACACTCCGAGGGGTAAAGTGACTGCGAATTGTGAATTGGACATTGTGATCATTACACAGAATATAAACTTGCAGCTCATTGTTATAGGGGGCTTGAAAACACCTCGTGGGGTGAAAACTGCAGGCAGTTCTGACTTGGAGCTTATATGCCAGTAACATTGGAAGCGCTGTGGACTGTGAGGAGGACTGTCCCCAATTTCAAAAGGACATCGGGCAAGTTGGTGCAATGTGTGGTCAGTGGGCGGGTGAAGTATAAAGCACAGAAATGTGAAGTGAATCAATTTGGTATAATCGTATAAAATAGAGGGTGCGACTGTAAAGGGGGTGCAGGAGCAGAGGGACCTGGGGGTACATGTGCCAGAGTCATTGAATGTGGCAGGGCAGTTTGAGAGTGCGCTCAGTGAACCTTACCTGGGTTTCATTTATATATGCGTGGAGTACAAGAGCAATGTGTTTATGGTGAACTTGGATAAGACAGTAGCTCTTTTTCGATCTTTATTCTTTCATTGGATGTGGGCATTACTGGCTAGGCCAGCAGTTATTGCCCATGCCTATTTGCACCTTGAGAAGGTTGTGGTGAGCTGCCTTCTTCAACCGCTGCAGTCTCCGTGTGGTGTAGGTACTCCCACTGTGCTGTTAGGGAGGGAGTTACAGGATTGTGACCCAGTGACCTTGAAGGAACGTCCGATATGTTTCCAGGTCAGGATGGTTAGTGGCTCGGAGGGGATCTTCCAGGTGGTAGGAGTTCCCCATGTGTCTGCTGCCCTTGTCCATCTAGATGGTAGTGGTTGTGAGTTTGGAAGGTGCTGTCGAAGGAGCCTTGGTGAGTTTGTGCAGTGCATCTTCTAGACGGTACACACTGCTGCCACTGTGGTGGATGGGGTGCCAAGCAAGCGGGGCTTCTTTGTCCTGGATGGTGTCGAGCTTCTCGAGTGTTGTTGGGTCTGTACACATCTAGGCAAGTGGGGAGTATTCTGTCCGAAACTGTTCCCATCGGTGACAGGTTCGGAAGCCAGAGGGTACAGATTGAATGCAATTAGCAAAAGAGGCAAATACGATGTGAGGAGAAACCATTTCACACAGCGAGTGGTTAAGGAATGGAAATCACTGCCTGAAAGTGTGATCGAGGCAGGTACAATTGAAGCATTTAAGGAGGGAATTAGACTGCAATCTGCCGGGTTACAAAGAGGAGGTGGGATAATGTCAACGAGGGAACTGCTCATCCGGAAGCCGGAAGCAGACAAGATGGGCCGAAAGGCCTCATTCTGCAACTTGTGATCAGCACGGATTATGGCTCCAAATTACTTAGGGACATATTGAAGTTTAAAGTAAGAAATGTGCTTTTTAAAAAAGGACCTACAAGCAAAAGTTGGCCGGGACTGGAAATTACCCATTCGCAGGGAAATTCCTATGTGGATTACACTTGACCAACTATCCAGAGAATGGAATGTCATACCAAAAATTCGTCAAGGCCGACATCAGACAGAGGCACTTCAAAGGAAGAGATGCAAAGCAAAATAAAAAAAAAAAGGATCAACTCTCTCAACATGAACCATCTCCTGTTGAGTTTTCTCCCAGACTGTGGAAAAGATTTGAGTTAAAAGAAAGCAGTTTCTGGGCAAATGACATGTTTGTTGTATTTTTTTCCCTTCCAGGAATACACAAGAAAAGGGGTTAAAAAGCCAACTGCAACCCTGGTCGCTGTGTGCTAGTGTTGCTGTTCCTGGCCTGGTTTGGGAGGATGTGCTGTGAAGGTCACAGCTGAAGAACATCAACTAGGCATCCCTGCACTTGCGGGTAAAGAAGTCCTTTCTCTCTGTTCGCAGGGACCAAATTACAATCAGCAAAGCCACAGCAGAAACGGGGAACAGAACAAACCCTTTCAGCCAACCTGCAGGACTGAGAATCCCCAAAACCACTGCATAACTGGCAAAGTCAAAACTACCGGAATCACCCAACTTAACGGCCACAATGCTTCACCTCACGGACAAGGCAAAGGCTCATTCGTATATATTACTTAACTTTTACTTTTGGACTCAAGACTCATTTCTAATCCGCGTATGTGTGTGTGTTGCATTGATATTATTTTTTCACTCCTTATATTAATTAATACGCTCACTCTTTCTTTAACTCAAGAGAGCCTGGTTAAATTGGCTCCTTTTAAAACACAAATACATTTGAACTGGGAAAAGGTACCAAGAAGGAAGGGGACCTTTTTAAGGAGCAACCGAGAGGGTTGATTAAGGAATGGGAGCCAGTTCGTCACTCCGCACCCTGGAGCAGAACAACTTGGGGTCCCTCCTCTGGGATGATAAGAATTTGGGGCAACCTCACTTGTGGACTGGTTGTAACAGCTTAATGAATTCTGTGATTCTGCTATTTTCTTTGGTGCTGGCTCTTCCCTGGGTCCCTCTTCTCTCACCCTCTGAACATCAGCGAAATATAGTTGCCCAAACCTAATTCTCAGGATGTCTCTGCTTTAAGAGGCGTTGCCCCCGGCTCCCGCCAGAAGCGGGCGACATGATGTCATGACGCTGGGCGGTGACCCTGCTGGAATTCCACTGCAGGGCTGCATCACGATTGGTTCATAAGCCTCAAGGGCACCTACTGATTGGGTTGAGAGACTGTCAATCACACTGTGTCGGGGGTGGGTGGGTGAATTGACGGTATGCTCTGTGATTGCTCGAAAAGTGAAACCTCATTTGCATTGCCCGGGGAGAGTCCAGGGCTGGGACGGCCCTCTGATTGGATGAGGCAGCTGTCATTCAGACACCGGTCGACTCCAATTGGACAGGGAGGGTGCGGTTCGCATTTTCTATCAAGATAAAAGTTTAAAAAAAACCTGCGGATGCGGGAAATCCAAAACAAAAAAATAAAAATACCTGGAAAAACTCAGCAGGTCTGGCAACATCTGGGGAGAGGGACAAAGTTAACGTTGCGAATCCGTATGACTCTTCAACAGAACTGAGGAAAAATAGAAAAGAGGTGAAATATAAGCTGGTTTAAGGGGGGGTGGGAGAGGTAGAGTTGGATAGAGGGCCAGTGATAGGTGGAGATAACTAAAAGATATCACAGTCAAATGGACAAAGAGGTGTTGAAGATCGTGATATTATCTAAAGGAATGTGTTAATTAAGGGTAGAAAGCAGGACGAGCAAAGTACAGATAGCCCTAGAGGGGGTGCGGTGGGGTGAAGAGATGCGATTGAAATAGGCGATAAGGTAGAGATAAAACAATGGATGGAAATACATTTAAAAATAAATGAAATAAGTGGGAAAAGAAAAATCTATATAAATTATTGGGATAAAGGGGGATCGGAAAGTGGGTGGGATGGAGGAGAGAGTTCATGAGCTGAAGTCGTTGAACTCAATATTCAGTCCGGAAGGCTGTAAAGTGCCTCGTCGGAAGATGAGGTGCTGTTCCTCCAGTTTGCGTTGAGCTTCACTGGAACAATGCAGCAGGCCGAGGAGAGACATGGGGGCATGAGAGCAGGGTGGAGTGTTGAAATGGCAAGCGACAGGGGAGCTCTAGGTCATGCTTGCGAACAGATCCATAAGACCATAAGACATAGGCGCAGAAATTAGTCCATTCGGCCCATCGAGTCTGCTCCGCCATTCAATCATGGCTGATACGTTTCTCAACCCCATTCTCCAGCCTTCTCCCTGTAACCTTTGATCCCCTTACCAATCAATCAGAACCTATCTATCTCGGTCTTAAATACACTCAATGACCTGGCCTCCATAGCCTTCTGTGGCAATGAATTCCATAGATTCACCGGTCTCCGGCTAAAGAAGTTTCTCCTCGTCTCTGTTCTAAAAGGTCTTCCCTTTACTCTGAGGCTGTGCCCTTTGGTCCTAGTCTCTCCTACTGATGGAAACATCTTCCCCACGTCCACTCTATCCAAGCCGTTCAGTATTCTGTAAGTTTCAATCAGATCCCCCTTCATCCCTCTAAACTCTATCGAGTATAGACCCAGAGTCCTCAAACGTTCCTCATATGTGAAGCCTTTCATTCCTGGAAGGTGTCCGCAAAGCGGTCACTCAGTCTGCATTTGGTCTCTCCGATGTAGAGGAAACCACATTGGGAGCAGCGAATGCAGCAGACTAGACTGCGAGAAGTGCAAGTGAAATGCTGCTTCACTTGAAAGGAGTATTTGGGCCCTTGGACGGTGAGGAGTGGGGTAGTAAAGGGGCAGGTGTTGCACCCTTAATGTCACCTATGAGGACATTCCTTTAGATAATAGCACCACCTCCAACACCTCTTTGTCCTTTTGTCTATGACATCTTTTGGTTATCTCCACCTATCGCTGGCCCTCTATTCAGCTCTACCTGTCCCACCCCCACCCCTTAAACCAGCTTATATTTCACCTCTCTTCTATTTTTCCTTAGTTCTGTTGAAGAGTCATACGGACTTGAAACGTTAACTGTGTTCCTTTCCGTAGTTGCTGTCAGACCTGCTGAGTTGTGCGAGGTATTTTTATTTTATTTTATTTAGTTTTTGCACTTTCTATTGGTCGCGTCAGCTGTCAGTCACAGCTCAGACCCTCTGATTGGCCTGCAGGCTGCGCGGGACGTGGGGATTGACTTGGCCTACCTGATCGGTTTGAGGAAAATGTCAGTCCCGGTAGGATCGCGTTGATTGCCTGAGGCGGCTGTCACTCAGCGGGGACACGCTCCTCATTGGTGGACGCAGAGGTTAGTCACAGCACGAGCTGTCTGATTGCCTGAGGCGGCTGCCAATCAGCGGCTGGAGCTCCCTGATTGGCTGAAGGCACAATCGGAGGGGGCGGGAGGTTTAGGTCTAGCCCTGCAGACGTCAGCTCCTCCCCCATGGTTCACTGACTCTGACCTGTCACTATCGGGAGTTTCTGGATAAATATTGCATTCATGGGCTGGAAACCCTGGGAGCCGCTCCTGGGCTGTCCTCAGATGTTTTCCTTCTTCATTAATTGAACAATGGGTGTAAGTGGATATTTCACCACATTCTTGACCTGTTCTCTGAACTTGGACTGAGTCACCCCATAAATAAATGTGTTTGTGCAGCAACTTAGATTATTAAACATAAATGCGACTTGCCCAAATATATATTCGGTATCGGTGTAATCACTGGGATCTGTTCCTGTGATGGAGTAATATAAGAAATCTATAACATACACCAACCACAGGAGAATGAAGCTACCGGAGATGGTGAAGAGTAAAATCACAGACTTCCTCCTGCTCTCCATCTCTGGGTCAGTGCGATTCTCTCCCTGGCTCTGACACCTCAGTCCTTTACGTACCCGACTGGCCACTAAAATGTGTCTGACTGTCAGAGCGTTGAGCGACAGGATTAAAGCGAACGGGAGCAGTGCGGTTAAAACGGTATCAAACCTGTCAAATCCCACCCATCTGGCGTCAGTAAAATACCTTGGCTTTGTAGAACAGAACCAGGGTACATTGTCGATTACCTCCCCAGGTTCCTCTGTAAAGTAGTGTGGGGTGTTTTTTAAACAGAGCAGAACGCCAGTTGTTGCTAGAACCATACGCGCAGTTTTCTTGGTGCAATATTTTGTTCTCCGCTTCTGGCAACATATAGCCACAAATCGGTCAAAGGAGAAAGTGACGGTGAACCAGACAGAACTGAAGTTATGTAAACTTGAACAAGCAGACCACGAAAGTGAGTAAATTCCCTATTGTGTTAGCATGTATTTAGCACTGAGACTCTATTGGACGATTCTGATCACATCAATTAGCTAACAAAAAAACATGGAATTTCTTATTCACACAGAATTGATGTCCTCACTGAAACAAAAACACAGTTTGAAAACAACATTCAGAAATCGAATGGTACACCCTCTCTGTCTCTGTCCCCCTCCCTCTCTCTCACACACACATACACACACACACACTCTGTCTCTCTCGCTCTCAGGGAAGTGACTGCCCTCATTAATTGTAGTTATGTGTTCAAATTGTAGAATGTGTCAGTGAGGGTCACAGATTTACACAATCTAATTTTTTGCCATACAATTGAACATTTCAAATGAGGTCTCTAAAGGAATAGGTTAAACTTGTGTAAAAAAAAGAATGCTGGTAAATCACAGTTGGGATAAAGCAGCTATTTCCCATCTGGCAGGCTGATAGTACTGGGACTCTACACGGAGCTGTGCAAAGACCAAAGCGATTAACAATATACATCATAGACTCAAATGAAGGGTTCGAATGTAACATATCAAGGATTATCAGCTTCACGGCCTTTTGGCTAAGATCAAGTGTAGTCGTGAAGCGATGGCTGCAACCAGTCCAGCCCCATACCATGCCGTACCTAATACCATCCGGGTGAGGGTGAAGGACAGTGAAGGAGAAGAACCCATGGATCGGGCCTTCTTCATCAAGCGGGTCCTGTTGAAGGGCGTATGGATTTGAAGCGGAGGAGATCTACTCCCTGCAGGACCCTGGATGTTTCGAGGTGACTTTCAAGCGAGTGGCAGCTGGCGTCCAGTTCCTGAAGATGTTCGAGGAGAAGAGTGACCAGCCGGAGATGAAGATCCTGACGGTGGAGGACGCTCTTTGCTCTGCCGTTGCAACGGGACCGGGTGGTGACGGTGCATCTCTACAACCCCCACGTCCCTGTCGCCGACGTGTTCACCTTCCTCACCGGGTACGTCAACAAGGTTGGGAGCTGCACGGAGGTTAGAGACGCCTTCGGGATTTGGAAATGCAAACGCCAAGTTAAGGTCACGCCCAAGACAGACGGTAAGGGAGCCATCTTCCACCCTCTTTCCAGGGGAAGCCTTGGCTACCTTGTCTACGCTGGGCGGCCCCAAACTTTGTCGCTCATGTAGCAAGTCTGGTCATGTGGCGGCCAACTGCAGTGCCGTCCTCTCTCTCCTGTCCTGTTTGTGTGTTGCATAGAACCCTTTGCTGAGTCCATCAGGAAGGATCCGGGCATAAGCGGAGTGACGATCCCAGGCAGTGGAGGCACTCAGGTCAAAGTCTCCCTGTACATGGACAATGTCGCCGTCTTCTGCTTGGATCTGCTGTCGGTTCGCAGACTGATCCACATCTGCGACCAGTTCGAACTGGCCTCGGGAGCCAAGGTAAATTGTGGGAAGAGCGAGGCCATGTTCTTTGGGAACTGGGCTGACCGATCCTTTGTCCCCTTCACCGTCAGGGCTGACGGCCTGAAGGTGCTGGGGATATGGTTCGGAGGGACCGGGGAATGCGTTAGAAACTGGAAGGAGCGAGTGCCTATGGTGAAAAGGAAACTGGGCATGTTTGAGCGACGCTCCCTCTCCATTGCGGGTAAGAACCTGGTCCTCAGGTTTGAGGCATTCTCGCTGTTGCTGTACATGGCGCAGGTCTGGCCCATTCCGCACTCCTGCATGATGGTGATCACCCGAACCATCTTCCACTTTATCTGGAGGTCGAAAATGGATCGTGTCCGCTGGAATGCGATGTACAAGCCTCTAGATAAAGGGGGCAAAAACGTGCCCAACATCGCCCTCATCCTGATGGTCACCTTTGTGTGTGGCTGCATCAAGCTGTGCGTAGACCCTCGGTACGCAAACAGCAAGTGTCACTACGTGCTGAGGTTCCACCTGTCCCCGGTGTTGCGAAGGATGGGTCTGGCCACGCTGCCGCGGAACGCTCCAAGTAGTTGGACCGTGCAAGACCACCTGTCCCTCGTGGAAAGGTTTATACAGAGAAACACCTTTAACCACAATTCCATCAGGCAATGGTCAGCACGTAACGTCTTAGAGGCCCAGTGGGAAAAGGAGAGGGTGGATCCTGTGGGATGGTTCCCCGAGCACATTGTCAAAGTCATTTGGCAGAATGCCTCATCAACAGAACCTTACAAAAAGCACCAAGATGTAGCTTGGCTGGAGTTGAGAAAGGCCCTCCCTGTCAGATCCTTCCAACACTCCTGGAGTCTCACCCCCTCTGCACGTTGCCCGCGAGGTGGCTGTGGTGGGGACGAGACCGTTGTTCACCTCCTTGTGGATTGTGCATTTGCAGAGAAGATCCAGAGAGAGCTGCAGTGGATTCTGTCGAGGTTCATCCTGAGCAGTTCTGTGACACAGGACTCTGTGCTCTACGGGCTGTTCCCAGGGACACACACTGAGACAAACATCAACTGCAGCTGGAGGATCATCAAATCGGTGAAAGACGCTCTTTGTTCTGCGCGAAACTTGTTTATCTTCCAGCGCAAAGAGTTGTCCCCGACCGAGTATTGCAGACTGGCACATTTCAAGGCACAGGACTACGTGCTGAGGGACGCACTAAAGCTTGGGGCAGCCATTGCAAAGGCACATTGGGGAAAGGTCGCTGTCTAAGACCTTTCTGCCCACAGTGCACCGAGGGGCTAGGAACTGTTGAGAGCCCCTCGGGCTGCACAGCTCACAATGAATGTCTGCACTGAATACTAATTGTATTATAATTGTATTGAAGCACCTCAGAGTGCAACATGATGTATGTTGATAACTCCAATCCCATTGTCTGATTGTCTGCATTGACCAGATTGAAATGATTGTAATATTCAATGATTGTATTGATGCACCTAGTGATCCATGTGTAAGAGTTGAGTCTGATTGTGCTTTTGTGAGGGTGATTTTGAAATTGTTTGGAATGTTCTTCCAGATATTTAATGAATAAAGTATATTTTTCAAAAAAAAAAGTCTCCCGGATTATCAGCTTCCCAGCGTTATGGGCTGACTGTGAGCTTTGAGGAGGACACACAAAGGCATATGGAGACGTGAATTCAGTGGGTAAATAAGGGAGAGATGGAATAGAACATCGAGCATTGGGAGGTTATTCCCTTTGGTGTGAAGAATGCAATAAAATCAGGATACTGGAGTTGACAGGGAATCCTCGTACACAAAGCACAGAAAGTTAACTTGCCGATGCATCCAGCAATTAGGAAGTCTAATGGTCTGTTGGCCTTTGTAACACGGAGTATGAAACACCATTAGGAAAATCTCACTTTTATTGTCAACGACTCTGGTGTGATCAGACCTGGAATACTGGGCACTGTATATTGAATGTGGACCTTAATTGAAAACTGTTTCATGCTAATGAGTATCCATGTCATGTAAAAATATTACATGTAGAAACCCGCCACAGGCCGGTGTAAATATCCATATTCCACAAAGATGCCACTGTCTTCATCGCTGCATTCCAACACGCCGTCCGCAAATCCAAATTTATCATCCCGCCTAAAGATTCACCCTCACCACACTTTTCCCGCTCCTGTGGACTCCATAAAATACCACCCATACAGACACTGGCAGATACACACACACAAAGACACAGACACACACACACACACAAAATCACTCACACACACACACACACAAAATGGCGCACATTAACACACTTGCATACACACACATATGCACACACACACAGACACACGAAGGTACACACACACACGTACACATGCTCACACACACACAAAGGCGCACATTATCACACGCGCACACGTACAAACACACAGACACACAAAGGCGCACACACATGCATGCACACGCATACACGTACACACGTACATACTCACATACACACATACACACACACACATGCGCATGCACATGCGCACGACCATGCACGCTCACACCGAAAGGCACACACACACGCACACAGACAAGCACGGCCACATGTATACATACACACACACACGCACATGCACACAGAAACTCTCTCACACACACACACAGACAAGCACCCCCACATATATACATACACACACACACACACATACACACACAAACCCTCTCTCACACGCACGCACATAGACAATCATGCCCACATATATACATGCAAACAATCACACGCACACAGACACACAGAAACTCTCACACACACATAAACACATACATACAGAAACTCTCTCACACACACACACACAAACACAAACACACACACGCACACAGACAAACACGCCCACATATATACATACACACACACACACACAGAGACACACAAAAACTCTCACACACACACACACACACACAAACATACACACAGAAACTCTCTCACACACCCACACACAGGTGCATACACAGACAAACGCACAGACACACAACACTGACACACACACACACATACACACACACACACAATTGAAGGGGTATGATTGTCAGGAAGTTAGTGGGCTGTGCTCTGCCTTCCACCCAATGTAGGGATTCTGGTTCCATTCCTTCCCTTCTAGTCAGTTTGTGTTGTGAGTTAACACTGCTCTGGCCCAGGCCTTAAGCTTCTTGGTGCCATCTGGTTTACCAGGGCTGTGCCCACCATGGATTTCCCTGTTACTCTGCTTTGTGATTTCCACATGATTAGGGTCGACTCTCCTTCCTTCTTCCTTTCCTTTCGGAGGGGCACTGCCCCCTAACCTGTGCCACCCGCTCGGGGAACACTCCTGCTCTCAGCTGGAGGCTCAGCACCTGCTGCACTGCCCTGCTGCTTATCGACTAGGTGAGGCCTCCCCCCTCCCCATCTGCATCTCTACTTGGGATCCGGGCTGTTCCCCCTGTAAAGTTGGGGAAACGGCTTGGGCTGGACAGACTGGGGCGCATCCCGCAGGGGTGGGGGGCTTATCTCTTTTTAAGTTTACTGACCGGGTTGGGGGGACTTTCCGTGCCCCCATTGATCCCCAGAGAGTTAAAATAGCCCCTCACTGCGCTCGTTGACAGCATCTTCTCCAACCATGGCCACTCCAATCCCTCCCGGCTCCTCGGCTGATTACTGCACGCCTCATTTCTGTGTGTCTGTGTGTGTTTGTGTGTGTGCATGTGTGGTTAATGTGTGCCTTTTTGTGTGCGTGTGCGTGTGTGTCTGTGTGTGTGTGTGTGCATGTGTGTGTTAGTGTGTGGCATTTTGTGTGTGTGTGTGTCTGTGTGTGAGTGTGTGTGCCTTTGTTTGCATCTGTGTGTGTGCGTGTGTGTGTGTTTGTTTGTGTTTGTGTGTGTGTGTGTGTGCGCCTTTGTGTGTGTGTGTATCTGCCAATGTCTGTATGGGGGGTATTTTATGGAGTTCACAGGAGCGGGAAAAGTGTGGTGAGGGTGAATCTTTAGGCGGGGTGATAAATCTGGATTTGCGGACGGCGTGTTGGAATGCAGCGATGAAGGCAGTGGCGTCTTTGTGGCTCACGTCACCTTCTTTGGGAAGCCTCCTTTGTTTCCCTTTCACATTCTGTCTTCGGTGGAAAACTTCCTCTTCTTCACTTCTCTCTCTCTCTCTCGCCCCCTTTCAATTTTTCCCTTCTCTCTTTCCTGACGTTCTATTTCCGGCTGCTCCAATTTGAATCGGTATTTTTTAATTTTTTTTATTATTCGTTCATAGGACGTGGATCTCGCTGGCTGGGCATTTATTGCCCAGCCCTAATTGCCCTTATTCAGAGGGCATTTAAGAGTCAACCACTTCACTGTGGGTCTGAAGTCACATGCAGTTCAGGCCAGGGCGGCTTTCCTCCTCCCCAAAAGGACATTAGCGAACCCCACGGGCTTTTGTGACAATCGGCAGTGGTTTCATCGTCATCGTCAGGTTTTTTTTTGAATGCAGCCTTTTAATTTATCTGTTGAATTCAAATTTCACCCTCTGCTATGATGGGATTCAAACCCCTGGAGCTTCCAGACGATTACACTGGGTCTGTGGAATACCAGGACAGTGACAATACCATTAACGCCACCGCCCCCTGCTGGTGAGCCTTCCACCTGCGAAACCACAAGCGTCGAAACGTGGACACTTCTTCATTTCACTGGTGCAGTGATTCAATAAAAACTTTTATTGCAGTTTTTAAAACTGCTCAAAGAGGAACCATTTCAATCCGTCGCTCGAATTCTTCCAATTCACCTGTGGGGATTATTCCAGCTTCAAGAGGCTGGTCCCCAGTGGGGTTGGGGGTTGGGGTGCAAGATCCCGAAATTTGTTACGGTCCCCGGGCGAGATACTCCAAATTGTTAACTTCCCCGAACGGGGTCCCCGGTTTTGTTTCGCTCCCCCCGCTACCACGGGGTGAGAAGGAATGAGCTGGCTCCCCCTTCATCGTTCAAACCTCCATGGCGGGCCGCCAGAAGGTTAACTTCAAAAGGATGCCTTCCCGAAGTGGATAACGCTCCAACTGTCTCAATGTTTAAGAAGGAGCCAATTTAACCAGGCTTTGTTCAGTCAAAGAAAGAGCAAGTTTATTAGTTACTAAGAAACCAGAGAAAAAGTAATAAAAACGCAACACACACATACACACTCTTCAGAAAGGAGAAGATGAGTCCAAAAACCAAAGTTAAAAAAAAGATACACGATTCAGTCTTTGGCTTGCCCGTGGGGAGTAGATGGCAAAAGGTAACAGCTGTTTAAGTTGGGCTTGGTTCTGTTGGAGCTGACTTCGGCAGTTTAGCAGTTGGTTTGGAGGTGCTTGGTTCTGCAGGTCAGCTGAAGAAGCAGTCTTATTTCCTTTTTTTTTTGATTGTGGCTTTGTTGACTTGCCTCCAGCAACAGAGAGAGACAGGAGAGAGCCTTTGCCTACAAGCTGCAATGGGAATCCTAGTGGATCTTCTTCTGCTGTGACTCTCTCTCTAGTATGCACTAGCACACCAGGACTAAAACACACAGATCAGGCCTGCAACTAGCATTTTAACCCATTTCCTTGTGTATTCCTGGAATGGAAAAAAAAAACAAACACGTCGACTTTCAACTCAGGATCATCTCCACATTCTGAGATATGAGGTTCAACAGGAGATGTTTCTGCTGAGAAGTGGTAATCGATCTCCATTGTCTCCACAACCACAGGAGATTAATGTTAATTTCTTCCCTCCCTTTCAAGTGTCTCTGTCTGAACTTAGCCTTGGCATATTTTAGGTGCGACATTCCATTTTCTCTCTGGACTAGTCGGTTAAGTTTAATCCACATAGAAATTTTCAAGAAAGCCGGCTTTTCTTTGTAGGTCTTTCTCTTAAAAAGCACGTGTTTTCCTTAAAAGTACAACATGCCCGTCAGTAATTTGGGGCTGTAATCCACTTTCATGACAAGTAACGGGACATAGCTGAGGTAATAAATGAATATTTTGCACCTGTCTTCATCAAGAAAAAAATAAGATGCCTCCCAGCCCCATTGGGGAAGAGGGTGTAATCCAGACTAGGGTTCAAAATTGAGAAGGAACAGATATTTGATAGGCTGCCTGTATTTAAGGTTGATAAGGCACCGGGACCGGTTGAGATCCATCCACTGACGCAGAGGGCAGTGAGAATGGAGATTGCAGAGGCACTGGTCATAACGTTCCAGCTTTCCTTAGACTCTGGAGGGGCCAGAGGCCTGGAGAATTGATAATACCACGCACTCTAAGATTCTGGGATTCGGGGCCACAGACACTTGAATAGGCAGTCGACTAATCCTATGTAATTTTAAGATAGCTTATTGAGTGTATTAAGAAACAACGGCTATATATGATACATTAGCTAATTGGACAGGAAAAAAAGAATATCTGCCCGGTAACAGTTAAGGGCAGTTTACTGATGCTGGAGGATAAACAGGCAGCTCACAGAGTGTGTCGATCTCAGTCGCTTGTGATAACAGTATTCCGAGGTCCGGTTGAAGTGTTTGGAAATTTTTCCCTAGGTTTTCCTCCTCCTCCTCTGCCCCATCTTCCTTTGTCGTGTTGGTCCTCCCAAAATACATCACCTCACACTTCTCAGGGTTAAATTCCATTTGCCACTGCTCTGCCCAACTCACCAGCCCATCTGTATCGCCCTGTAGTCTAAGGCTTTCCGCCTCTCTATTTACAACACCACCAATTTTCGTGTCGCCTGCAAAATTACTGATCCTACCTCCTATATTCAAGTCTAAATCATTAATGTACACTACAAACAGCAAGGGTCCCAGCACCAATCCCTGCGCTAGACCACTCATCACAGGTTTCCAATCGCAAAAACAACCTTCAACCATCACCCTCTGCCTCCTGCCACGAAGCCAACTTTGGATCCAATTCACTAAATTGCCCTGGATCCCTAGGGCTCTTATCATTTTGATCCTTCTCCCATGAGGAACGTTGTCAAAAGCCTTACTAAAGTCCATGTAGACTACATCCACTGCAATACCCTCATCTACAGAACTAGTCACCTCCTCGAAAATTTCAATCAATTTGGCTAGAGGTTAATCCAGGCCCTCAGAATTATTTTCCAATAGTTTCCCTACCACCGATGTTAGACTCACTGGCCCGTAATTACCAGGTTCATTCCTACTACCCTTCTTGAATAATGGTACCACACTCGCTGTCCACCAGTCCTCAGGCACCTCTCCTGTGGCCAGAGAGGATTTGAAAATTATTGTCAGGGCCACAAGCAATCACCCCCTCTTGCCTCACACAGCAGCCTGGAATACCCCTCATCCGGGTCTGGGGATTTATTCAGTTTTGTTTCTTCATGAATTGAATAATGGGTGTAAGTGGGTATTTCACCGCCTTCTTGACCTGTTCTCTGAACTTGGACTGAGTCACCCCATAAATAAATGTGTTTGTGCAGCAACTGAGATTATTCAGCATATACCCGACTTGCCCAAAAACAAATTCAGACTCGGTGAAATCCTCAGGATCGGTTCCTGCGATAGTATAATATACGAAATCTATAACATACACCGACCACAGGAGAATGAAGCTGCCGGAGATGGTGACGAGTAAAATCACAGACTTCCTCCTGCTATCCATCTCTGGGTCACTGCGATTCTCTCCCTGGCTCTGACCCCTCAGTCCCTTGTGTACCCGACTGGCCACTAAAATGTGTCTGACTATCGGAGCGTTGAGCGGCAGGATTAAAGCGAAAGGGAGCAGTGGGGTTAAAACCGTATCAAACCAATCAAATCCCACCCATCTGGGGTCAGTAAAATAGCTTGGCTTTGGGGAACAGAACCAGGGTACATTGTCGATTATCTGTCCAGGTTCCTGTGTAAAGTACTGTGGGATATTTATTAAACAGAGCAGAACGTCGGTTGTCGCTAGCACCACAGCCACAGTTTTCTCAGTACAATATTTTGTTTTCAGCTTCTGGCAACAAATGGCCACGAATCGGTCAAAAGAGAAAGTGCCGGTGAACCAGACAGAACAGTCTGTGGCTGCATGAAGCAGGGCAGTGTGAACACTACAAACAGGGATGATGTGCAGGAAACACCCTGGGAAATAATAATAACTGATCTGATACAGTATGACCTCAGTGACGATGACCAGAAGATCCGACGTTGCCATGGCAACATGGTAGCCTGTGGTACAGATGGAGAGACCACACATTCCCCGGGAAAGTATCAGAATTGCCAGCAAATTAACTGTAAGAGACAGAGAAGGGAATAAGCACTGGAAATTAGTGATCCACCATTCTCCGCGTCAGGTCAAGACACTAAGGGCTTGAATTAACGTCACATAACAGGGGCAGGAGGTTGTAATTAAGTCTGGGTACTAGGTTTTAGTGCAACTTACCCGCCTTCAGGTTAATTTCATGCTCTATTCACCGTACTAGCTAACCAGGTCAGGACGCCAATTTATGTTAACACTGAGATAAGAAGCCATTTTTATGATGTAATCCTTTTGAACAAACTAACTTAAAATTAGCTCATAATCAACAAGATCCTTACGAAAGTGAAGGATTCCATCCCAAATGGGATCCTCGGAATGTCCCAGAAGGAGGTGTTGGAGGTGAACTGGCCGTGAAACGGCCTCATATGTGTCTGCCCAGCAAGATCCCATCCATTACGTGTCTAGAGCAGAGTTCGGGTTTGAGTGGGCTTTGCGGAAGAGAGGGACAGGTTGATATGGACAGAAATGGGGATGGATTTTCTGGAGCTCAGAAGGGATGAGGGTCATTCGTGTTGTGGGACAGTCGAGGTAGAAGGAACCCGTGGAGGAGGAATCAGAGTTTGAAGATTGGGGAGAGATCCCTGAGGGGAGGAATTAGTTTGTCAAATAATAGGGAATAAATTCAAACTGAAAACTTCAAGACATTTGATAAAGAATCAAAGAGAGGGTCAAACCTCTGGTTTGGGTCGATTTAATCCTGGCATATTTTAAAAAAAAGATGGAGAGAGAGACAACAGGGACACTAATAGCTGCACATTATTAACCATCAGAACATCATCATAGGACTGAAAGGCAGCCAATGTTATCTCT
The DNA here is from genome assembly GCF_964194155.1 of Cetorhinus maximus. Taxonomy (NCBI): domain Eukaryota; kingdom Metazoa; phylum Chordata; class Chondrichthyes; order Lamniformes; family Cetorhinidae; genus Cetorhinus; species Cetorhinus maximus. Next base: position 341,289 of record NW_027596176.1, on the reverse strand, counting down.
GTATTTCAAACAGCGGATAGAAAAAATCCAAGGAATGAAAGAGAAGTTAACAGAACATCAGCGTTAATAAAAATAATGCAATCAGATATATAATCGTTAAAAAACACCTAGAAACACAGGATATAATGAAGAGAGGTCACTCCATGTTCCAAAAGCAAGATCGTACTTGGCCGAGTTCTTTGAACAACTATGAGAAATTTTAGATCAGATTAGTACAATAGATGGAAAACACTGTCATTCTCTAAAGACCTTTAGTAAGTTGCAACATCACAGATTGGTGACTAACCTCAGAGCAAGTGGAGTTAGGGTGACAAGCAGCTGAATGGACAGGGAGCTGGCTACAAAGAACAGGAAACAGGGAACACGGGATAAAGGGGATTTACTGAGGCTGGTGGGAGGTGGGAAGTGGTGTTCCACAGGAATCAGCCCTGGGATCACTGCCCTTCACCATTTACAGCAAAGATATGGAATCGGGAAGCAGAAAGATAGTTTCAAAATTTGCAAATCCAAATTGAGAGGTTAGTGAACACAGAGCACGAATAAAACAAAATACCTGAACACATTAATAATAATTAATACACTTGCACAGTGGTCAGTACAAGGAGAAGCAAATTTCAATCTCGCTGTGTGTCAGGTGCTGCACTCAGATTGGAACAATAACTTTTCCAAACACTTCCTCGAATACAAGCGCCTGAATGGGGTCGAGGGGTTCAGGGAAACAGATTCACAGGTCAATTAAAATAGCAACACAGCCAAACAAGACAATAAGTACCCAAACATAGCAGTGGATTCACTTCTAGGTGAGTGGGAGTGAAAAATACACAAGGAGGATTGGGAGGCTGTAGCAGTGCTGTCGTACTTTGGTTAAGTGCCTATAACTCATTGAAATCTGTACTTGTCAGAACAGTAAAATAGAAAACAGAGAAACATCGAGACATTTCAGTTTTACATGCTCATTATCAAACACCATCAATCAGCAGCAAAACACTTCCTGTTTTCAGTCTAAAACATTGGTTAATAAACACAAGCAGCTCCATGGAATGGAGACATCGTGTTTACGAAATAGAACCAACTTGTTTCATCCTGGTTAGTGGCCCACACTCAGTGCAATTCTACACCAACAGTAATAGATGGTCACTGGGGTTTGGTACTTCACCATGTTTAATGACCCACACTCAGCACAATTCTACACTGACAGATACTCCCAGAAATACATGGACTCTGGGATCAGGTATGGCATTCTGATCAGTGACCCACACTCAGTGCAATTCTACAGCGACAGATAGTCCCATTTATACATGCCCACTGGGGTTTGGCACCCCACTCTGTTTAATGACCCACACCCAGCACAATTCTACACTGACAGATACTTCCAGTAATACATAGTCACTGGCTCAGGTATACCACTCTGGTTAGTGACCCACACCCAGCACAATTCTACACTGACAGATACTCCCAGAAATACATAGTCACTGGGGTGAGGTATACCACTCTGTTTAATGACCCACACCCAGCACAATTCTACACTGACAGATACTTCCAGTAATAGATAGTCACTGGCTCAGGTATACCACTCTGGTTAGTGACCCATACACAGTGCAATTCTACACTGACAGATACTCCCAGTAATACATAGTCACTGGGGTCAGGTATTCCACTCTGGTTAGCAACCCACACTCAGCACAATTCTACACTGACAGATACTCCCAGTAATAGAGAGTCACTGGGGTCAGGTATTCCACTCTGGTTAGTGACCCACACCAAGCACAATTCTACACTGACAGGTGCTCGCAGTAAAACATGGCCACAGAATAATGGATTCCATTCTGATTAGTAACCCACACTCAGGACAATTCCACATTGACAGATACTCCCAGTAAGACATAGTCACTGGGGTCAGGTATCCCACTCTGATTAGTGACCCTCATTCAGGACAATTCTACACTGACAGATACTCCCAGTAAGGCATGGTCACTTGTATAAGGTATTACACAATGGTTAGTGACCCACACACAGTGCAATTCTACACTGATAGATAGTCACAGTAATACATGGTCACTGGGGTCAGGTATTCCACTCTGGTTAGTGACCCACGCTCAGTACAATTCTACACTGACAGATACTCCCAGTAACACATGGGCACTGGGATCAGGTATTCGGCTCTGGTGAATGACCCACACTCAGTGTGACTTTACCCTGACTCGCACTAATACCTTATTTTAGAAAGTTTCCCTTTAATGGGCGGATTTTCCCCAAATTTGCATTAAGTGTGGCAGCGGGCGGAAAAAAATGGCCTTTTACCTGCTGGCCGTAATCGGGGGGTTTTCATGCCCTATCGTCCCGAACCTGCCTCAGAATTGATACACTCCCAGGAAACACATTTGTTTCCATGGCGAGAGGGCTCTCACTTGGCCAAGGGGCCATAACCCCGTCACTGCATCACGCCGGCCGCCATGTTTAAAGTCCAGCTGCAAGCTGACATCTCAGTACTTCCAGCTCACCGCTGGTGCCCAGAAGACATGGTCCTGAAACGGAGACAGGCTGCAGCCCCCAGGTACAGAGGCACCTCCCTCGGGCGCCCGTGGGATGCCGTGGAGGCCCGCTGGGAGGTCCTCTACCCCCTCACCCCCCCGCTTTGGCCGCGGGATGGGCAGCAATGGCACTAACCCAGGTTGGGAGGCGTTGGCAGCGGTGGTCAGCACCAACGCCCTTCGAAAGCGGACAGCCACCCAGTGCTGAGAGAGGGCGAATGATCTCCTCTGTTCCGCCGGGGTAAGTCACTCACCTCATCACTCAACTCACACACTCACAAACCCATCACCCACCCACAGGGCCCTCACTCACTGCCAGCTCAAGGGGACATCACCATTCACTCTCTCACATTCATCCTCATTGTCCCCATCCTGTCCATGGCACTACTCACCACCCGCACAGGCCAGGCTTGCTTATCACCTGACCTGGCAGGCAGCCCGCTTACACTCTCTCCATCTCTATCCATGCAGGACAAGCTGGCACACAACAAGAGGGAGAGGTCGCAGACCCTGGTGGTGGAACGCCTAAGATCAAGGTCCTCACGGACTTCGAAAACAGAGGCATCCAGCTGGCCGGCGATGACCGGGACCGGTCCTGGTGCTGACGGTGAGGTCGGCGCTGCTCTACCAAGTGAGGATCCAGCAGTGCAACATCCATCAGACAACCAGGCCGTGAGTGATGTGTCCTGTTTCACACACCACTGCCGTGGGCTAGTTATCTCCCCTTGCTTTCACAGGTATATCTGGGAAACAGTGGAGAGAGTCCATGACCCAGAGACTCCAATCAAGCCCCGAAGAAACCTCTGAAGGGGAATCTGGTGGCAGCCTCCCTGAAATCCCGTCACCGTGCTCCCCTTCACCCTCAAAAACCGCTTCGGAGGCAGGGCTGCCCTTCCCCCCTGATCCGTCCCCACTCCCAGCCACCAGTCGGGCAAGATGGCGCTTAACCTCCGACCCCCCCACCCCCACCCCTTTCCGGGCGCCCCTGACAGCCAGCAAAACTACAGGCGACCCTGGTCAGCTCTGCAGGACGTTTCTGTGCCCTCTCACCCTCCAGTTCGCCCAAAGTGCAGGCCGCCAAGTGGGCGTCGCCTCTGTGGGCTGTGGTGAAGCAGGTCAGCGCGCTTTCCCGCCGATGTAGACGCAGAGGATCCAGCAGGAGGTGCTGCAGAGCCTGGCGGGGGTCAGCTGATAATGATACGCTGATGGATTACAATGAGGTCCCCGGCGACCGATAGCAGGAAACAGAGCCGGCTGTTGGTGGGGGTTCTGCGCGGACAATCGCCAACCTGCCTTCCCTCCGTCGTGAAACTGATTGTGCCCTATTGTCCCCTCCCACCGACGGCGGGCATGGAAATCCCCGCCCCAATGAGTTCCGCTTCAACCTCCCACGACATCCCGCTCAACACAAAAACTCGATCATTCAGAGAGCCTGTGAGTTAGACAAAGGATGTTTATTAGCTTTTAAGGAATGGAGTGAAAACGCAGAGAATTCAAGACATTTGACTGAGGCAAATGAAATCACTGATCAGGTGTCTGTATAGTGGTGACCACTAGATCAGCAAGTAACATCCTCAGTCACAGAGTAAAACCTGAGACCAGCTCACACACAGATTTACACAACTCCAATGGTTATAGACACTCACCAGGAACTCCAATAATAGCGAGGAAGGTGTAATATATTTTGCTAGCCATTTGAATCGGCAAATGCATTGTCAGTGTGAAGTGATGTGTCCCTTTGTGCTGCAGGCAATCTCTGTTGTGAACTCTGAGGCGATACATTCCCAAAACCTTTCATTTATACCCTGTGGGATCACCTCTGGGGATATGGAGATTGGAGCATCCTTCAACTTTGCTTTCAACAATGAAGAAACAGATTGTGACATGGAGTTTGGTGATGGTACATATTTACTTCCGAGATTGAGTTGTCACATTCGTAGGACTGGACAATGTGGAGCACATTGTTTAAATAAAATTAGGAGATGTACTCTCCCACCAATGGCGTTGTCATCCCAAACACCACATCAGCCCCATCCCTGGGTCTCATATTGTTTCAGTGACATCCTTCACTTGACTGTGACCCATTCAGTAATTACATTCCAAATGTTCGAGTGTCTCTATCAGAGCTGTTCCACTACACTCTGGGATGTAGCTGCCCTCTTTCAATGTGGACATTCAGTTAAGTCATTTATGTGCGAAACTTATGAAGATACATTGCGGAATGTGAATAATAACGTATCTGAATCTAATTCAACAGCAAACATGGATCCACATCTCAATCTAATACAGCAACACAAACCAATAAAACACTTTAACACAGTAGAACAGCTCAAACAGTACCGTCCCTCCGACAGATAATAAACACTTCCACTGAAACAGCTGCAAGAACTGGTAAAGGCGCCACATCTACGCAGACCCAACATTTGGTACAGATCCTCCAACTGGTCCATACCCTTCCACGGGTACAGATCATCCAACTGGTACAGAACCTCCAACTGGTCCATACCCTTCCACTGGTACAGACCCTCCAACTGGTTCAGACCCTCCAAATGGTCCATACCCTTCCACTGGTACAGACCCTTTCACTGGTACAGACCCTCCAACTGGTACAGACCCTCCAACTGGTCCATACCCTTCCACTGGTACTGATCCTTCCACTGGTACAGACCCTCCAACTGATACAGACCCTCCAACTGGTACAGACCCTCCAACTGGTCCACACCCTTCCACTGGTACAGACCATCCAACTGGTACAGACCCTCCAACTGGTCCATACCATTCCATGGTACAAACCCTCCAACTGGCACAGATCTTCCAACTGGTAGAGACTGTCCAACTGGTACAGACACTGCAACTGGTTCAGACCCTCCAACTGTCACAGACCATCCAAATGTGACAGACCCTCAAACTTGATCCGGACCTCCACCTTGTACACACCTTCCAACTGGTACAGACTTCCAAAATGGTACAGATCTTCCTACTTGCTAAGACAGACACCCACCACCCCCCCACCACCCACCAACCACCCCCCCCACCCACCACCCCACCCACCCCCCCCACCCCGACCACCACCACCCCCCCCCCACCCCACGCCCCCCACCACCCCCAATTCTACAGACTCTCTAACTGTGAAGGATCCTTCAACTGGTACAGATCTTCCAACTGGCTCAGACCCTCAAACTGATACAGACCATCCAACTGGCACAGACCCTCCAACTGGTTAAGACCCTCCGCCTTGTACAGACCTTCCAACTGCTAAAGACTTTCCAACTGATACAGACCCTCCAACTGTCACAGACCATCCAACTGTGACAGACCCTCCAACTAGTACAGACCCTCCACCTTTTTAAGACCCCGCCCACTTGTACAGACCCTCTAACTGTGAACGATACTTCGACTGGTACAGACCATCCAACTAGTGCACACCCTACAACCGTGACAGATCCTCCACCTTGTACAGACCCTCCAATTGGAACAGACCCTCCAACTGGTACAGACCCTCCAACTGGTACAGACCCTCCAACTTGGTACAGACCCTCCAACTTGGTACAGACCCTCCAACAAGTACAGACCCCAACTTGTTTTGGCTATCCAAATTGAACAGACCATTCAACTGTGAAAGAGACTCGAACTGGAACAAACCTTCCAACTCTGGCAGACCCTCCAACTTGTACACACTTTCCAACTGATTCAGACCCTCCAACTGGTACAGGCCCTCCTTTTGTGACAGGCCCTACATTTGTTACAGACACTCCAACTGGTATAGACCATCCAACTGATACAGGTTATCCAACTTGTATAGACCCTCCAACTAGAACAGACCCTCCAACATCTACAGACTCTCCAAATGTTACAGGCCCTCCAACTGGTACAGACCGTCCAAATTGTACCGGCCGTCCAACTTGTACAGACCCTTCAACTGCGACAGGCCCTACAACTGGTGTCCTAGACCCAACCATCTTCAGCTGCTTCATCCATGACCTTCCTTCCATCATAAGGTCAGAAGTGAGGATGTTCCCTGATGATTGCACAATGTTCAGCACCATTCGCGACTCCTCAGATGCTGAAGCAGCCCATGTCCAAATGCAGCAAGACCTGGACAATATCCAGGCTCGGGCTGACAAGTGGCAAGTGACATTCACTCTGCACAAGGGCAAGGCAATGACCCTTCTCAACAGGAGAGAATCTAATCATTATCCCTTGACGTTCAATGGCATTACCATCGTTGAATCCTCCACCATCACCATAGACCAGAAAGAGAATTGGACTAGTTCACAGTCTAGGAATCCTGCAGATAGTAACTCACCTCCTGACTCCCAAAGCCTGTCCACAATCTACAAGGCACAAGTCAGGAGTGTGATGGGATACTCTCCACTTGCCTGGATGACTGCAGCTCCCACAACGCTCAAGAAGCTCGACACCATCCAGGACAAAGCAGCCCCGCTTGATTGGCTCCCCATCCACAAACATTCATTCCCTCCACCACCGACGCACAGTAGCAGCAGTGTGTGTACCATCCACAAGATGCACTGCAGCGACTCACCAAGGCTCCTTCGACAGCACCTTCCAAACCCACGACCTCTACCATCTAAAAGGACAAGGGCAGCAGACACATGGGGAACACCAGCACCTGGAAGTTCCCCTCCGAGTCACTCACCAACCTGACTTGGAAATATATCGGCCGTTCCTTCATTGTCGCTGGGTCACAATCCTGGAACTCCCTCCTTAACAGCGCTGTGGGTGTACCTACACCACACGGGGACTGCAGTGGCTCAAGAAGGCAGCTCACCACCACCTTCTCAAGGGGCAATTAGCGATGGGCAGCAATGCCACATCCATTACATTAATAATAAGAATGTAAAGAAAGCACTATTGAGCTGTGAATGACAGGCAAGGAGTGAGAGACAGCTGGAGCATTTGGCATTACACTGACCGGACGGGTACCACATGACAAACAGCAGTGGGCCAAGGGCAGGAGGAGTGGATGTTAAGGGGGAGGGAGGAGAGTCAGAGCAGGACACGAGGGGAATTAGCAGACAGTCTCTCCTCCACTCGTTCCTATTTCATCTTGGCAGATTGCCTCATAGTAAAGCGTAATAGTAATATGATCTGTGTAATAATAAACTGTATACAACATGGAATGTATACCAGGATACATTATACCTGGAAAATGCTGAAAATTCTGCAATTCCTGTTGTGTGAATTGTTTCTTGTTTTTATTTTTTGTCTTAATTTTGAGAGACACTTTGTTGAGTTTGTCTCCCTTCTGTTCCCCTTGGCAGGTTACTGCAGCCTCGCCTTCCCTCCCTCTCTTTCTCTCCTTATCTCTCTGTCTCTTCCTCTCTCACTGTCTCCCTCTCCCTCCACCTCTTTCTCATTCACTCTCACACACACAATCCATGTCGGATGGTGGGGGTCTCAGCTTGGTGTTGGGTGGGGGGGGTGGGGTGTCGGACGGATGGGTCCAAATCCTTTCCTTGTCCCCGTGATCGCCGGTTTGACCACAGAAGACGACATTAAATAACGGAAATATCACTGACACAACCAAAAACAAATGAACATAATATAGAAAACACTTATATATCTGTTATTCCTCGTTATCTCAGGCTCTTTGTTTGTCTATCTTTCTACCTGTGTCTGTCTGTGTGTGTGAGAGAGTGTGCGAATTTGAGTTTGTATGTGTGCGTATGAGAGAAAGTGTGATTGTGTGTAAGTGTGTGTGTGTGTGAGAGTGTGTGTGTGTGTGTGTGTGTTTCTGTGTGCGTCAGTGTTTGTGTCTTTGAGTGTGCGTGCGTGTGTTTGTATGTATGAGGGAAGGACTTAATGGGTATGTGTGTGTGTGTGTATGTGCGTGTGTGTGTGTGCCAGTATATTTCTGCCCGTATTTATGTACGTGTGTGTTTGTGTGGATGTGTGTGTATGTATCTAGGTGTGTGTGTGTGTCTGTGTGTGCCCTGTCTGTGTGTGTGCCTTTGTGAGTGTGTGTGAGTGAGTGTGTGTGTGTGTGTGTGAGTGAGTGTGTGTGTGAGTGAGTTTGTCTGTGTTTGTGTGTGTGTGTTTCTGCCAGTGTCTGTATGGGTGGTATTTTATGGAGTCCACAGGAGCGGGAAAAGTGTGGTGAGGGTGAATCTTTAGGTGTGATAATAAATTTGGGTTTGCGGACGGCGTGTTGGAATGCAGCGATGAAGACAGTGGCTTCTTTGTGGAATATGGATATGTACACCGGCCTGTGGCTGGTTTCTAAATGTACTATATTTACATGACATGGATACTCATTAGCATGAAACAGTTTCCAATTAAGGTCCACATTCAATATACAGTGCCCAGTATTCCAGGTCTGATCACACCAGAGTCGTTGACAATAAAAGTGAGATTTTCCTAATCGTGTTTCATACTCCGTGTTACAAAGGCCAACAGACCATTAGTCTTCCTAATTGCTGGCTGCATCGGCAAATTAACTTCCTGTGCTTTGTGTACGAGGATGCACAATTCCCTCTGAACTCCAGTATCCTGATTTTATTCCATTCTTCACACCAAAGTGAATAACCTCCCAATACTCGATGTTCTATTCCATCCCACCTTATTTACCCACTGAATTCACGTCTCCATATGCCTTTGTGTGTCCTCCTCACAGTTCACACTCAGCCCATAACGCTGGGAAGCTGATAATCCTGGATACGTTACATTCGAACCCTTCATATGAGTTTCTGACGTACATTGTAAATCGCTTTGGTCTTTGCACAGATCCGTGTCGAGTCCCAGTACCATCAGCCTGCCAGATGGGAAATAGCTGCTTTATTCCAACTGAGATTTACCAGCAACTCTTTTTTACACAAGTTTGACCTATTTCTTTAAAGCTCTAATTTGAAAAGTTCAATTGTATGACAAAAATTTAGATTGTGACCCTCACTGACACTTTCTACACTTTGAATGCATAACTACAATTAATGAGGCAGTCACATCCCTGAGAGTGAGAGAGAGATAGAGAGAGAGGGGGACAGAGAAAGTCACAGAGAGAGAGAGATAGGGACAGAGAGAGAGAGAGAGACAGAGAGAGTCTACAATTCGATTACTGAAAGACCCACAGAAACATTTGCTGTTTTCAGACTGTTTTTCATTTAGTTGAACAGATCAATTCTGGGTGAATAAAAATATCATTTTTTTTGGTGAGCTAACTGATATGATCAGAATCGTCCAATAGTGTCTCAGTGCTAAATACATGCTCACACAACAGGGAATTAACTCACTTTCGTGTTCCTCTTGTTCAAGTTTAAATAAAGGTGCAACTTCAAATTTCCCGAGGCATTCTCACAGGGTATAAATTAAAGGCTTTGGGAATGTATCGCCCCACAGTTTAATACAGAGGGATTGCCGGCTGCACGAAGGAACACATCACTTCACAGAGAATATGCTTGAAACATTTAACAGTTTCAAGAAAATATTTTACCTGATCCTGGCAATCTTTGGTGTACCCGGTAAGTGGGTGTGTGCATTGAATGTCTGTAAAGCTGTATGTGAGCTGGTCTGTGATTTTATTCTGATAGTCATAATGTTACATGTTAACCTAGTGGTGGAGTTATCTCGACACCCGATCAGTGGAAGCATTTTCCACAGTCAAATAAGCTGAATTATCTCGACCCATTCATTCTAGTGCATCAACTGCAAATCATCTTCTGCTTATAACTCACACATTGAAATATCACTTTATATTCTCCAGTGGAATATCAGGTTTTCTCCAATTAGGCATCAGTGCAGGCTACACACAGAAAGACTGTATAGTTGGGAGTGTCTGCCAGGGTAGAATGGTGCTCAGTGTGGGTCCCTAACCGGAGGGGAATACTTGACACCAATCACCATGTATGACTGGGAGTATCTGTCAATGCAGAATTGTACTGAGGATGGGTCACTAACCAGAATACCTGATTCCAGTCCTGTATTATTGGGAGTATCTATCAATGTAAAATTGTACTGAGTGTGATTCACTAACCAGAGGTGAATACCTGATCCCAGTCAATGTGCATTACTGGGAGTATCTGTCAGTGTCGAATTTTGCTGATTGTGGATAACTAAATGCAGTCGCCTACCTGACCTCATACAGTGTAGAGTTTTACTGTTGTGGGTCACTAAATGGAGTGGAATACCTGACCCCAGTGACAATGTACATTTGGGAGCATCTGTCAATGCAAATTTGTCCTGAATTTTGGTCAATGATGGAATGAAACAAACTGGTTTGATTTTGAAATTATTGTTTAGCTGACTAATCTCTCCATTCCATGTAGCTGTCTCCCTTTTTTATCGATATAATCGATTTCAAATGTGTAGATTATTGCTGATGTTTGTTTCTTATTGTGTGGAGTTAAAAATTGAACTGCTCCAACTGAAACAGATATTTACTGACGGGTAAACACAAGAGCAACACAGACTAATAAATAAGGTCAGAAAATGTGGAGCCAGGGGACAAGTGGCTGAATGGATTGCTAGCTGTGTTCAGGAAGCAGACAGTGGGAGTAAAGGGTCGTTATTCACTGTGTCAGAAGGTGGGAAGTGGTTTTCCACAAGGTTCAACGCTAGGATCACTGCTCTTCACAACACATTAATGAATTGGAGTTTGGAATCAAAATCTGAATTTCTACAGGTGTAGATGACAACAGGTTGAGACACTGTATGGGCAACACTGAGGAGCAATGCAACAAATCACAGGCCATTTATAAACTTGCAGCCTGGGAAAATAATTGGCAAATGAAGTTCAATACAGATAAATATGAACTAGTACAATGTGGTGGGTCAAATACTGACGTCACTTTCTACTTGGTATGTGCAAGTCTCGTTGTGGGAGAGTACGAAATGATTCTCAGAATACAAATAGATGAATTACTAAAGGTTGTGCGGCACAGTAGCAGGACCATAAACAGCAAACATAAAGTCCAGACTTTATTTCTGGAGGGGAAGAATTGAAAAGTTGAGCAGTTATGCTAAAACTGTATTGAACCTTGGTTAGACCACATTCTGAGCACTGGATACAGTTCTGGTCGGATATTATATTTAAAAATGATATACAGGCACCGGAGAGAGTGGAGAGATGATTCACATGGATCATACCAGATATGCATGGGTATAAATATCAGGAGTGGATTGACAGGCTGTGCCTTTTTCACTTGAGAAAAGAAGGCTGGGGGAAGAGCTCATTAGAACTGTAAGAAGATGAAAGTTTTTGATCGAGGGGGTACAGATAGAATATTTCTTCTTGTGGGGAGCGGCAGAACCGGAGGCCATCGATGTGAGATAGTTACCAGGAAAGCCAATAGGGGGTTCAGAGGGAACTGCTTCACCCAAAGAGCGGTGAGAAAGTGCAAATCGCTACAACACAGAGTGTTTGATGTGAATAGTTTAGATTCGTTTAAGGGAAGCGTGACAAGGATGTGACGGAGAAAGGAACATCGCGTTATGATGAAAGATGTAACTGTAGAAATATGGGCGGGTATCCCAGTGGATCATCAACACTGACATGAGCTGGTTGTGCCAAATGGCCTGTGTCTGTTCTGTATATCTGAAGGAATCATGTTAAAAACTTCCTCTTCTGAATTTGTTAAACTCGGAATTGTGCAGGATGGTAATGGGTTGGTGTGGGATGAGGAGTTTTATTTTCAAATATCAGCCTCTCACACTTTCCCAACTGGCCACTTTAAGTTCTTCAATCCTATACTTAATCTCCGTGTCAGACACAGGGAATGTTGGATCAGTTCATTTCCAGTCTCTTTTCCCTTCTCTCTCTTACAGTTAATTTACTGGCGATTGTGACCCTGTCCCGGGGAAGGTATGGTCTCTCCACCTGCACCTTTCGCCACCTGGTGGCCATGGCAATGGCGGATCTACTGCTCCTTATCATTGAGGTCATACTGTGGATTTTCATTAATTATTATTTCCCATGGTGTTTCCTGCACCACACCCCTGTGTGTAGTGTTCTCATTGTCCTGCTTCGTGCAGCCACAGACTGTTCTGTATGGTTCACCATCACTTTCTCCTTTGACCGATTTGTGGCCATTTGTTGCCAGAAGCTGAAAACCAAATATTGCTGGAGAAAACTGCGGCTGTGTTTCTAGCAACAGCAGCGTTCTGCTCTGTTTAAAAAACACCCCACACTACATTCCACAGGAACCTGGAGTGATAATTGGCAATATACCATGGTTCTGTTCTAGAAAGCAAAGCTATTTCACTGATCCTAGATGAGTGGGATTTGCCTGGTTTGGTACGGTTTTAACCCCACTGCTCCCTTTCGCTTTAATCCTGTCGCTCAACGCTCTGACTGTCAGACACATTTTAGTGGCCAGTCGGGTACTTATTCATACAACCACAGACTGTTCTGTCTGGTTCACCGTCACTTTCTCCTTTGACCGATTCATGGCCATTTGTTGCCAGAAGCTGAAAACAACATATTGCACCGAGAAAACTGCGGCTGTGGTTCTAGCAACAACGGGCGTTCTCCTCTGTCTAAAAAACACCCCACACTACTTTACACAGGAACCTGAAGAGATCATCGACACTGTTCCCTGGTTCTGTTACCCAAAGCCAAGTTATTACACGGATCCCGGCTGTGTGCAGATTGCCTGGTTTGGTACGGTTTTAACCCCATTGCTCCCTTTCGGTTTAATTCTGTTGATCAACGCTCTGACAGTCAGACACATTTTAGTTGCCAGTCAGGTACGTAAGGGACAGAGGGGTCAGAGCCAGGGAGAGAATCGCAGTGACCCAGAGATGGAGAGCAGGAGGAAGGCTGTGATTTCACTCTTCACCATCTCCGGCAGCTTCATTCTCCTGTGGTTGGTGTATGTTATAGATTTCTTATATTACACCATCACAGGAACTGATCCCTATGATTACTCTGAGTCTGAATATATATTTGGGCAAGCCGGATTTGTGCTGAATAATCTCAGTTGCTGCACAAACACTCTTATTTATGGGGTGACTCAGTCCAAGTTCAGAGAACAGGTCAAGAAGGTGGTGAAATATCCACTTACACCCATTGTTCAATTGATGAAGAAACAAAACAACTGACGACAGACCAGGGGCTGCTCCCAGCCTTTCCAGCCCATGAATAGAATATTTATCCACAAACTCCTAATAGTTACACAACAAAGAGCAGTGCATCATGCGGTGATAAGTGACAGATAGTGTGTACGAGCACACAGCATAAGAGAGGGAGTAGGCCATTCAGCACCTCGACATTGCCCTGACATTCAATAAGATCATGGCTCATATGCTTGTGTTTCGAGTTCCACGTTTCCATCTAACCCCGATAACCTTTGATTCCTTTGTCTAACAAGAATCTATCTAACTCCGCCTTAAAATATTCAATGACCCTCCTCCACCATCTGCTGAGGCAGGGAATTCCTAAGCCCCACAACCTCTAGTTCAGGTTTTTTCAGTTCCTTTGCTAGTTCAAGTTTATGCATCTTCATTTCTGACTGAAATCTCATATCTCCACACACATACAGACACAGACACACACACACGCGCACATACACATACACAGTCACATATACACACACACACAGTCACATACATACACACACAGACACACGGACACATAAACACACACACACAGATACACACACAGATATACACATTCAGACACGAACACACACAAATATATACACAGACACACACAGACAGAGACACATATACAGGCACACACATATATACACACACTCTCACGCACACAGACACAAACTCACAGACAGACAGACACACATATACACACTCAGACACGAGCTCAGTCACACATACACTCACACAGAAACACAGACACATAAACACATGCACACACAGACACATACAGACACACGTATACGCACCCCGACACACACACACAGACACACGAACACAGAAGCACAAACACAGACGCACACACACAGACGCACACACACAAACACACACAGATGCACACACACTGACGCACACACACAGACACAGTCACACACACCAGGTGTGTGTACACTGCACTGCATCTTCCATGGCCAGTTGTATGTTCACTGTGCCCCTTCTACCGTGACCAGGTGTATGTACACTGTGCTCCATCTACTGTGACCAGGTGTATGTACACTGTGCCCCTTCTACCGTGACCAGGTGTATGTACACTGTGCCCCATCTACCGTGACCAGGTGTATGTACACTGTGCCCCATCTACCGTGACCAGGTGTATGTACACTGTGCTCCATCTACCGTGACCAGGTGTATGTACACTGTGCTCCATCTACCGTGACCAGGTGTATGTACACTGTGCTCCATCTACCATGACCAGGTGTATGAACACTGTGCTCCATCTACCGTGACCAGGTGTATGTACACTGTGCTCCATCTACCGTGACCAGGTGTATGTACACTGTGCTTCATCTACCGCGACCAGGTGTATGTACACTGTGCTCCATCTACCGCGACCAGGTGTATGTACACTGTGCTCCATCTACCGTGACCAGGTGTATGTATACTGTGCTCCATCTACCGTGACCAGGTGTATGTACACTGTGCTCCATCAACCGTGACCAGATGTATGTACACTGTGCTGCATCTACCGTGACCAGGTGTATGTACACTGTGCTCCATCTACCGTGACCAGGTGTATGTACACTGTGCTCCATCTACCGTGACCAGGTGCATGTACACTTTGCTCCATCTACCGTGACCAGGTGTATGTACACTGTCCTCCATCTACTGTGACCAGGTTTATGCACACTGTGCTCCATCTACCGTTACCAGGTGTATGTACACGGCGTTCCATGAATAATGAATAGTATTGTGTTTGTTGCACTCTGTCTACCGTAAGCAGGTGTTAACATGTCATGGTCCGGCTAACTCACTGATACTCGCACAGACGCACACTCACACACACATACACACGCACACACACACACAGAAACATACACACACACACACACACAGAAACATACACACACAGACACACATAAAAACACTCTGCATACAAACCCTGCGCTCTTTCTCTCACAAATACACATACATAAACTGCATGCACACAGACACACAGACACACACACGCACACACAGACACACACACACATACAGACACACACACACCCACACACAGACAGACACACACACACACACACAGACACACACACACACACAGACACACACACACACACACAGACACACACAGACACACACACAAACACACACAGACACACAGACATACACACACACACAGTGAATACACATACTGCACACACAGAGGGATGCACAGCTGCACACAGGCACAGTCTGAAGCACGCAAACAGAAATAAGGAATTGAATATCCCTGTCCTGGGCATTGTGCACTTTGCCCGGGTCTTCTGAAAACTATTTTGTTTTACTGTTGCCTTAACGGAGGTGTAACTGGAAGCCAGATTAATTCGGAGATTTAGGGATTATTATTGTAGTATTATTGTAGCCTAATGTATTAGCTTAAAATATTTTTGTCCATAAATAACCGGTTAATTTAGTTCTGTAAAAAAATCTCTAAGACTCGGTGTCTTATTATTACTGAATTTAAGGCACGCACCTCGAAATAAAAATATAAATTGCAAAAGAGTTGTGGCAGCTGTTTGAAGTTTCCCTCTGTGGTTTGAGCAACTGGACATTTACCAGAGACTGCACCATGACACGTAGGCACACACACACACTGGCACACAGGCGTGCGCACACACACACACACACACACACACTGGCACACAGGCGTGCACGGGCACACACAGAAACACATACACACAATGCATACAAACAACTGCGCACACATACACAGGCACACACACACAGAAACACACACACACACTGCATAAAGACAATGCACACAGGCACAGGCACACAGGCACAGGCACACAGGCGCACAGGCACACAGGCACAGGCACACAGGCACACACAAACACAAGCACACACAAACACGCGCACACACACACACGCGCACACACACACACACGCACACACAAACACATGCACACACACACGCGCGCACACACACACACGCTAGTTCTAGATTCTCCCAGATGAGGAAACAGCCTCTCCACATCCACCCTGTCAAGACACCTTAGGCTGTTGCATGTTTCAATCAAATAAATATTCAAATAGTCATAATCACACACAAACATAATAGTAGAAGAAAAAAAACTATACACTCGAGTATAACTGGTATTTAATTACTAAATTGAGATTGATAAGCAAAAGGAATAAAGTTGCAGTTCTATGCTTTATTCGACATGATAACTGATCCACTGGGTCTACATTTAGATCTCCCTTGTTAAAGTGAGCTTGGCAGCCAAAAATCCGAGGGGTAAAGTGACTGCGAATTGTGAATTGGACATTATGATCATTACACAGAATATAAATTTGCAGCTCATTGTTATAGGGGGCTTGAAAACACCACGTGGGGTGAAAACTGCAGGCAGTTCTGACTTGGAGCTTATATGCCAGTAACATTGGAAGCGCTGTGGACTGTGAGGAGGACTGTCCCCAATTTCAAAAGGACATCGGGCAACATGGTGCAATGTGCGGTCAGTGGGCAGATGAAGTACAACGCAGAGAAATGTGAAGTGAATCAATTTGGTATAATCGTATAAAATAGAGGGTGCGACTGCAAAGGGGGTGCAGGAGCAGAAGGACCTGGGGGTACATGTGCCAGAGTCATTGAAGGTGGCAGGGCAGGTTGAGAGTGCGCCCAGTGAAGCTTACCTGGGTTTCATTTATATATGTGTGGAGTACAAGAGCAAGGTGTTTATGGTGAACTTGGATAAGACAGTAGCTCTTTTCCGATTTTTATTCTTGCATGGGATGTGGGCATTGCTGGCTAGTGCTGCAGTTATTCCCATTCCTACTTGCCCCTTGAGAAGGTGGGTGGTGAGCTGCCTTCTTGAACCGCTGCAGTCCCGTGAGGTGTAGGAACACCCACAATGCTGTTAGGGAGGGAGTTCCGGGATTGTGACCCAGCGACAGTGAAGGAACGGCCGATATATTTCCAAGTCAGGATGGTGAGTGGCTCGGAGGGGAAATTCCATTTGGTGGTGTTCCCATCTATCTGCTGCCCTTTTCCTTCCACGTTGTAAAGGTCGTGGGTTTGGAAGGTGCTGCCGAAGGAGGCTTGGTGAGTTTGTGCAGTGCATGTTGTAGATGGTACACACACTGCTTCTACTGTGCGTTAGTGGTGGAGGGAGCGAATGTTTGTTGATGTGGTGTCGATCAAGCGTTCCTGGATGGTTTCGAGCTTCTTGAGTGTTGTTGGAGCTGCACTCATCCAGGCAAGTGGAGAGTATTCCATCAGAAACTGTTCATTTGTGAAAGGATCTGAAGCCAGTGGGTACAGATTGAGTGTAAGTGGCAAAAGAGGCCAAAGCGATGTGAGGAGAAATATTTTCTCACAGCGAGTGGTTAAGGAATGGAAATCACTGCTTGAAAGTGTGGTAGAGGCAGGTCCTATTGAAGCATTTAAGAGGGAATTAGACTGTAATCTGCCGCGTTACAAAGAGGAGGTGCGACAATGTCAACAACTGAACTGCTCATCCTGAAGCCGGTGCATATACGATGGGCCGAATGGCAACATTCTGGACCTTGTCATCACCACGGATCATGGTCCAAAATTACTTATGGAGATATTGAGCTTTTAAGTAAGGAACGTGCTTTTTGAAAAAGGTCCTACTATTAAAAGTTGTCCGAGACTGTAAAGTCCTCATTCCTGGGAAATTCCCATGTGGATTACACTTGGCCATCTGTTCCCTGAACTTGGACTGAGTCACCCCATAAATAAATGTGTTTGTGCAGCAACTGAGATTATTCAGCACAAATCCGACTTCCCCAAATATATATTCGGGATCGGTGTTATCACTGGGATCTGTACCTCTAATGGTGTAATATAAGAACTCTATAACTAACACCGACCACAGGAGTATGAAGCTGCCGGAGATGGTGAAGAGTAAAATCACTGACTTCCTCCTGCTCTCCATCTCTGGGTCACTGCGATTATCTCCCTGGCTCTGACCCCTCTGTCCCTTACGTACCTGACTGGCAACTAAAATGTGTCTGACTGTCAGAGCGTTGATCAACAGAATTAAACCGAAAGGGAGCAATGGGGTTAAAACCGTACCAAACAAGGCAATCTGCACACAGCCGGGATCCATGTAATAACTTGGCTTTGGGTAACAGAACCAGGGAACAGTGTCGATGATCTCTTCAGGTTCCTGTGTAAAGTAGTGTGGGGTGTTTTTTAGACAGAGCGGAAGGCCGGTTGTTGCTAGAACCACAGCCGCAGTTTTCTCGGTGCAATATGTTGTTTTCAGCTTCTGGCAACAAATGGCCATGAATCGGTCAAAGGAGAAAGTGACGGTGAACCAGACAGAACAGTCTGTGGTTGTATGAATCAGGACCGTGACAACACTACATACAGGGGTGATGTTCAGGAAACACTGTGGGAAATAGTAATAACTGAGCCTCCCCAGTATGACCTCAGTGATAACGAGCAGTAGAATCGACGTTGCCATGGCCACCAGGTAGCGAGTGGTGCAAGTGGAGAGGCCACACTTTCCCCGGGACAGGTTCACAATCGACAGGAAATTCACTGTAAGAGGGAGAAGGGAAAGAGACTGGAAATGAAATGACCAAACATACCCTGTCTCTGACAAGGACACTAGGGGATGGATTGAAGCACCAAAAGAGGTCGTTTGGAAAAGTGTGAGAGGCTGATATTTGAAAATATAAACCCTCATCCCGCACCAACCCATCACCATCCTGCACAATTCCGAGTTTAACAAATTCAGACCAGGAACCATTAAAAATTATTATTTCAGACATACAGAACAGACTCAGGCTATTCGTCCTGACCAGCTGATTTCATTTTTTTGATCCACGGGAGTACCCACCCATATTTCATCACGTAAATCTGACAAAATAACCCTCTATTCCTTTCCCCGTCTCATCTTTGTCATGCTTCCCTTAAACGAATTTAAACTATTCACATCAAACTCTCTGTGTGGTAGCCACTTGCACATTCTCACCAGTCCTGAGTGGAGCAGATCCCTCTGAACCACCTATCGGCTTCCCTGGTAACTATCTCTTATGGATGACCTCCGGTTATGCCCCTTCGTACAAGAAGAAATATTCTCTCTGTACACACTCTATCAAAATCGTTCATCATTTTACATTTCTAATTACCGCACCCCTCAGACTTCTTATCCCAAGAGAAAAAGGCAAAGCCTGTCAATCCGCTCCTAATATTTATACCCAGGCATATCTGATATGATCCATGTAAATCATCTCTCCACTCTCTCCGGTGACTGTATATCTTTTTTAGATATAATATCCGACCAGAACTGTATCCACTGCTCAAAATGTAGTTTAACCAAGGTTCGATACAGGTTTAACATATCTGCTCAACTTTTCAATTCTTTCCCTCCGAAATAAATTCTTGTGTATGGTCCTGCTAATCTGCCACACAACATTTAGTGATTCGTCTATTTGTATTGCCAGATCCCTTTCTAACTCTCCCACAATTAGATGTGCACACCCCAATTAACAAGTGACCTCAATGTTTTCCCCACCAAAATGTACCACTTCATATTTATCTATGTCGAACTTAATTTGTCAAGTGATCCCCTCCGGTTAGTGACCTACACTCAGTACAATTCTACACTGATAGATACTGCCGCTAATACACAGTGACTGCGGTCAGGTTTTTCCCTCCGATAGTGACCCATCCTCAGAACAATTCTACATCGATAGCTTCTCCCTGTAATACACGGTGACTGGTGTAAACTGGACCCTCACTGATTACCGTTCTACACGGGTAGAAGCTACCAATAATAGTCTTTCTGTGAGTTGCCTGAACTGATTCTAGAGCTCCTGATATTCCACTGGAGAACATAAGGTGATATTTCACTGTGTGTGAGAGTTATTGGCAGCGCCTGATTTTCAGTTGAAGCAATGGAACGAATCGATAGAGATAATCAAGGTTATTTGACTGTAAAAGATGCTTCCACTGATCGGTTGTCTAGATAACTCCACCACTAGGTTCACATGTAACATTACGAGTATCAGAATAGAATCACAGAGCAGCTCACATACAGCTTTACAGACATTCAATGCACACATCCACTTACCCGGTACACCCATGATTGCCAGGATCAGGTAAAATATTTTCTTGAAACTGTTAAATGTTTCAAGCATATTCTCTGTGAAGTGATGTGTTCCTTCGTGCAGCCGGCAATCCCTCTGTATTAAACTGTGGGGCGATACATTCCCAAAGCCTTTAATTTATACCCTGTGAGAGTGTCTCGGGGAATTTGAAGTTGCACCATTATTTAAACTTTAACAAGCAGACCACGAAAGTGAGTTAATTCCCTGTTGTGTTAGCATGTATTTTGCACTGAGAATCTATTGGGCGATTCTGATCACATCAATTAGATAACAAAAAAAACACGGAATTTCTTATTCACACAGAACACATTTTGAAAACAACATTGAGAAATCGAATGATAGACCCTCTCTGTCTCTGTCCCTCTCCCTGTTTCTCTCTCTCGCTCTCTCACACACACACTCTGTCCCTCTCCCTCTCTCTCTCTCTCTCTCTCACACACACACACACACTCTGTCTCTCTCACACTCAGGGATTTGTCTGCCCTCATTAATTGTAGTTCTGCATTCAAAGTGTAAAATGTGTCAGTGAGGGTCACAGATTTACACAATCTAAATTATTGCCCTACAATTGAACATTTCAAATGAGGTCTCTAAAGGAATAGGTTAAACTTGTGTAAAAAAAAGAGCTGCTGCTAAATCTCAGTTGGGATAAAGCAGCTATTTCCTATCTGGCAGGCTGATAGTACTGGGACTCTACACGGATCTGTGCAAAGACCAATGCGATTAACAATATACATCAGGGACTCAGATGAAGGGTCCGAATGTAACGTATCCAGGATTATCAGCTTCCCGGCCTTTTGGCTAAGATCAAGTGTAGTCGTGAAGCGATGGCTGTAACCAGTCCAGCCCCATACCATGGGGGGCCTAACACCGTCTGGGTGAGGGTGAAGGACAGTGAAGGAGTAGAACCCATGGAACGGGCCTTCTTCATCAAGTGGGTCCTGTTGAAGGGCGTGTGGATTTGAAGCAGCGGAGATCTACTCCCTGCAGGACCCTGGATGTTTCGAGGTGACTTTCAAGCGAGTGGTAGCTGGCGTCCAGTTCCTGAAGGTGTTCGAGGAGAAGAGAGACCAGCCGGAGATGAAGATCCTGACGGTGGAGGACGCTCTTTGCTCTGCCGTTGCAACGGTACTGGGTGCTGACGGTGCATCTCTACAACCCCCACGTCCCTGTCGCTGATGTTTTCACCTTCCTCCCCCGGTACTTCGACAAGGTTGGGAGCTGCACCGAGGTTAGAGATGCCTTCAGGATTTGGATATGCCAACGCCAGGTTAAGGTCACGCTCAAGACCGACGGTAAGGGCGCCATCTTCCACCCTACTTCCAGCTTCGCTATCGGGGGAAGCCGTGGCTACCTTGTCTACGCTGGGCAGCCCCAAACTTTTTCACTCATGCGGCAGGTCTGGTCATGTGGCGGCCAACTACAGCGCTGCCCTCTGTAAGAACTGCAAACAGGAAGTGGTACGAGGCAAAGGACTGCAAACAGACTAAGTGCTGCAACCTGTGTGGTGAGGCAGGTCACCTCTACAGGGCCTGCCCCAAACGCTGCCTCACTTATGCACAGGCAGTCAAAGCCAACGAGGGGGAAGCAGAGGAAATGCTTCATGTCACTCCTACCAAGGACACTTGCAAACCTCCAACCACCAAGGCCCCCCAGTGAGAACAACGGGACAAAGGAGGACACAGGGAGAGAGACAAGGTGGAGGAAAAGATTGAGGCAGCAGACAGCCAATCAACAGCACTGCCCCCTGAACCTCCCACTCCTCAGGAGAGCGAATCAATGGAGGAGGAGGAAGCAGTGGAAAATCAGCAGGGGGAGGGGCAGCTGGTGAAGAGAGCCAATAGGAAGAAGAGGCTAAGAAGGGACAGAGCCACTTCCCAGACAAGTGGCAAGAGGCGTCTCCCATCCGACATGGAGGACAAGGGCAGCTGCTCTTCAGACGAAGAAGGGCCAGGGCGGCACCTACAGAAGAAGCGGCAAAGCACTACGGAGTTGGAGGACGAGACACCCGAGCTCCAGAACATTGGAGACAATGAGGAGACCAGCGCCCCCCCCAACATCGCCCACAACCCGAAGAGGCCAGCGCACCCCTGCCCCAGGAATCTGGCAGCTGTGAGGCGCTCAGCGCACCCCCAGCTCCGGGAAGTCCGGGAGCAGCAAAGCCCCAGAGGGGGAGAGGATTGGAGAAGCTTCTCCAACAGACGACATTTCAAATCCCGCTCTCTGCACCAACCCCCAGATGCCTTCTGAGTGGACCATCTCCAATGGGGAGGTTCAGGACAGTTTCCTCAGCCCATCCATAGTGAGGCAATTTGTGAACACTATGGATATGAAGGAGCAGACCAAAAGTCTGGGACTCTCAGAGACAACAGGTTTGGTAAGAGACTAAATGCTTTAAAATGGGTGTTAAGATTGTATCCATAACTCTGCGTAGCATTAAATCGACTACGCGATGTGTTGCGACCTTTGGCTACCTTGCCAAGGTCAAAGCTGGCCTGTTGTTTCTGCAGGAGTGTGCGATACCGCACCTCAGCTCCTACAGGCAATGGTCACCATGATTGGTCCCATGGGCCATCGATCTGGTAGGGGGGAAACGACTCTCGTTCCTCCGGCCTGGGTATTCTGCTGCGGGGAGGCAACTTCACCGTCTCCGAAGTTAAGGAGGTGGTGGGCGGGCGCCTCCTCGTAGCAGACGTAATGTACAATAACGCTCCACTCCGGTTAATTAACGTCTATGCCCCTGCACAAGGGGCTGAGCTACTGGAGTGCGTTCAGCAGCTCCCACTGCTGCTGGCGACCTCCAGGCCGGTCATTCTGGGTGGTGACTTCAACTGCATCATCGATGCGGCTGGACGATCCAGCAGGGCCGACAGCAGATTGGACGCTACGTCCAGATCCCTGATGGAAACAGTTAAGGATGCCAAGCTGCAAGGCGTCATCAGCAACCCTGCAGACAGAGCACAGCGTAGATACACCTGGTCGCGGCCAGACGTGTCCATCCGTTCCAGGATGGACTTCCTGTTTGTGTCCCGTGCGTTCGCAGTCAGAGCCACCGACGTCAAGCCGGTGTTCTTTTCTGACCACTGCCTCCTACTGGCTGACTGTCACTTAGCGGAAGACCAGAGGGTGGGCATGGGGGCATGGAAGCTAAGCATGCAACTGCTGACCCCAGAGAACATTGAGGAACTCAAGAAGGATTGCAATGGTTGGAGAACCGTGAAACCCCTCCTTGAGTCCCTGACACACTGGTGGGAAGTGCTCAAGGGAAACTTCAAGAGGTTTTTCATCCTCAAAGGGACCCAGAAAGCTGGAGAGGAACAGAGGGAAATGTCCCGACTCCAGAAAAACATGCAGAACCTACTGCGGCTGCAGACAATGTCAAGGAGGAACTCCAAGAGGTGAAGAGCCAGCAATCCTCGCTCGTTGCCTCGGAGGCCTCCTAGATCATTTTCCGATCCAGAGTCCGCTCTGTGGAGCAGGATGAGACGTGCTCACGTTTCTTCTTTCAAAAGGTACACAGAGAGATCTCTGTGATCAGCAGCATGAAGGAAGAAGACGGCTCAGTAAAGTCATCGCAGTCCGACATATTGAGGATCAGCAAATCGTTTTATGCCGGATTGTATGACGTGAAGCCCACAGACAGCACGGCCTCCCAGTCCTTCCTGTCCTCTATCACAGAGGTCTTAACAACACTACAAGGGAGAGCCTGGACAAATCGCTAACTGCTGACGAACTGACTAAGGGCCTTGAGTCCTTCGAGAAGAGGAAAACTCCCGGAAGCGACGGCTTGCCGGCGGAGTTGTATTCGGCTCTGTGGGACTGGATGGGCCCAGACCTGCTAGAGGTGTACGAGAGTTTGCTCCTGGCCGGCAGCATGTCAGAATCCGTGAGGGAAGGCATCATCACCCTCATCAACAAGCACAAGGGGGAAAGGGAGGAAATTAGAAAATAGTGACACATTTCACTGTTGAATGTGGACTATAAGATTCTGTCCAAGGTCATGGCCAATCGGGTCAAGTCCGCTCTGGAATTGGTGATCCACCCTGACCAGACCTGCACTGTGCCGGGCAGGAAGATCTCTGACAGCCTCGTGTTGCTCAGGGATACGATTGCCTATGTACAGGACAGGGGTGTGGACACCTACCTCATCAGCCTGGATCAGGAGAAGGCCTTTGACAGAATATCGCACACCTACATGGTGGATGTGCTCTCCAAAATGGGGTTTGGGGAGGGAATTCGCAATTGGATCCAACTGCTCTACAATAACATCAGCAGCGCCGTCTCAATCAATGGGTGGGAATCAGATAGCTTTCCAATTAAATCTGGAGTCAGGCAGGGCTGCTCTCTCTCCCCTGTCCTGTTTGTGTGTTGCATAGAAACATTTGCTGAGTCCATCAGGATGGATCCGGGCATAAGAGGAGTGGTGATCCCAGGCAGTGGAGGCACTCAGGTCAAAGCCTCCCTGTACATGGACGATGTCACCGTCTTCTGCTCGGATCCGCTGTCGGTGCGCAGACTGATGCACATCTGCGACCAGTTCAAACTGGCCTCGGGAGGCATTATAAATCGTGGGAAGAGCGCGGCCATGTTCTTTGGGAACTGGGCTGACCGATCCTTTGTCCCCTTCACCGTCAGGGCTGATAGCCTGAAGGTGCTGGGGATATGCTTCGGAGGGTCTGGGGCATGCGTTAGAAATTGGAAGTAGCGAGTGTCTATGGTGAAAAGGAAACTGGACATGTGGGAGCGACGCTCCCTCTCCATTGTGGGTAAGAGCCTGGTCATCAGGAGTGAGGCACTCTCGCTGTTGCTGTACGTGGCGCAGGTCTGGCCCATTCCACACTCCTGCACGATGGCGATCACGCGAACCATCTTTCACGTTATCTGGAGGTCGAAATTGGATCGTGTCCGCAGGGACGAAATGTACAAGCCTCTAGATAAAGGGAGAAATAACGTGCCCAACATCGCCCTCATACTGATGGCCACATTTGTGTGCGGCTGCATCAAGCGGTGCGTAGACCCTCGGTACGCAAACACCAAGTGTCACTACGTGCTGAGGATCTACCTGTCCCCGGTGTTGCAAAGGATGGGTCTGGCCACGCTGACGCAGAACGTTCCAAGTAGTTGGACCGTGCCGTACCACCTGTCCCTCATGGAAAAAATTTTGCAGAGACACACCTTTGACCACAAGTCCATCAGGCAGTGGCCAGCACGTAACGTCTTAGAGGCCCTGCGGGAAAAGGAGATGGTGGATCTTGTGGGATGGTCCCCGAGCAGACTGTCAAAGACATTTGGCAGAATGCCTCATGGCCAGCACTTTCCAACAAACACCAGGATGTCGCCTGGCTGGTGGTGAGAAAGGCTCTCACCGTCAGATCCTTCCAAGAAGCCAGGAGACTCACCCCCTCTGCACGTTGCCCTCGAGGTAGCTGTGGTGGGGATCAGACCGTTGTTCACCTCCTTGTGGAATGTGCCTTTGCAGAGAAGGTCCGGAGAGAGATGCAGTGGTTTCTGTCGAGGTTCATCCCGAGCAGCTCTGTGACACAGGACTCTGTGCTCTACGGGCTGTTCCCAGGGACACACACCGAGACAAACATCAACTGCAGCTGGAGGATCACCAACTCGGTAAAAGACGCTCTTTGGTCTGCCCGAAACTTCTTGGTCTTCCAGCGCAAAGAGATGTCCCCGAGTGAGTGTTGCAGAATGGCACCTTCCAAGGTCCAGGACTACGTGCTGAGGGACGCACTAAAGCTTGGGACAGCCGCTGCAAAAGCACAATGGGAAACGTCGCTGTCTAAGACCTTTCTGTCCACAGTGCACCGAGGGTCTAGGAACTGTTGAGAGCCCCTCGGGCTCAACAGCACACAATGAATGTCTGCATTGAATACTAATTGTATTATAATTGTATTGAAGCACCTCAGAGAGCAACATGATGTATGATGATAACTCCAATCCCATTGACTGATTGTCTGCATTGACCAGAATGAAATGATTGTAATATTCAGTGATTGTATTGATGCACCTTGTGATCCATGTGTAAAAGTTGAATCTGATTGTACCTTTGTGAGGGTGATTTTGAAATGGTTTGGAATGTTCTTCCAGATATTTAATGAACAAAGTATATTTTTCACGAAAAAAAAATCTCCCGGATTATCAGCTTTCCAGCGTTATGGGCTGACTGTGAGCTGTGAGGAGGACACACAAAGGCATATGGAGACGTGCATTCGATGGGTAAATAAGGGGGAGATGGAATAGAATATCGAGCATTGGTGTGAAGAATGGAATAAAATCAGGATACTGGAGTTCAGGGGGAATTGTGCATCCTCGTACTCAAAGCACAGAAAGTTAACTTGCCGATGCAGCCAGCAATTAGGAAGGCTAATGGTCTGTTGGCCTTTGTAACACGGAGTATGAAACACGATTAGGAAAATCTCACTTATATTGTCAACGACTCTGATGTGATCAGACCTGGAATACTGGGCACTGTATATTGAATGTGGACCTTAATTGAAAACTGTTTCATGCTAATGAATATCCATGTCATGTAAATATATTGCATGTAGAAACCCGCCACAGGACGGTGTAAATATCCATATTCCACAAGGACGCCATTGTCTTCATCGCTGCATTCCAACACGCCGTCCGCAAGTCCGAATTTATCACCCCGCCTAAAGATTCACCCTCACCACACTTTTCCCGCTCCTGTGGACTCCATAAAATACCAGTCATACAGACACTGGCAGATACACACACACAAAGACACATACACACACACTCACACACACACACACACACCCATTCACTCACACACACACACATTCGCACACGCACACACACACTCGCACACACATACACACATACTCGCACACACACACTCACAGACACACACACTAGCACACACATACACACTCACACACACACACATACACACACGCACTCGCACACACACACACACTCGCACACACATAAACTCTCGCACACACATACACACTCGCACACACACACACACACACACTCGGACACACAGACACTCGCACACACATACACACACTCTCACACACACACTCGGACACACAGACAGAAACAAAGGCACACACGCACAAACAAGCGAACGCACCCAACCACACACACACAAAGGCTCACAAAAACACACACACACACCCATACACACGCGCAAACACACACACACACACACACACACATGCACACATACAGAAAATAAAGAGTATCTGCCCAGTAACAGTTGAGGGCAGTTTACTGACCCTGGAGGCTAAACAGGCAGCTCACAGAGCGTGTTGATTTCAGTCGCTTGTGATAACAGCATCCCGCTCTCCGGCTGAAGTGTTTGGAAAGTTTTCCCTCCATTTTCCTCATCCTCCTCTGGCCCATCTTCCACCTGAAGAAGGCAGCTGCCCAACGGGAATGGACACCTCACCAGCACCTCGGCAGGACCCCTCACCAGGACCCCTCACCAGCACCTCGGCAGGACCCCTCACCAGGACCCCTCACCAGGACCCATCACCAGGACCCCTCACCAGGACTCCTCACCAGGGCCCCTCACCAGCACCCCTCACCAGGACCCCTCACCAGCACCCCTCACCAGGACCCCTCACCAGCACCCCTCAACAGGACCCCTCACCAGGACACCTCACCAGCACCTCACCAGGACCCCTCACCAGCACCTCACCAGGACCTTTCTCCAGGACTCCTCACCAGGACCCCTCACCAGGACCCCTCACCAGGACCCCTCAGCTGGAAACCTCACAAGGTCCCCTCACCAGCAGCTCGGCTGGACCCCTCACCAGGACCCCTCCCCAGGACCCCACACCAGGACCCCACACGAGGACCCCACACCAGGACCCCTCACCAGGACCCCTCACCAGGACCCCTCATCAGGACCCCTCACCAGGACCCCTCACCAGGACCACGACCCGGCCCCCTGTGCCTGAGAGCTTGTCAATATACCCTTTACCTGGGTACTGGCAGCTTACCTCGTGTCCGTCATCTATCTAACTAACTATTCTGACCATCGGATACAGGACAGGTTTTGTTTTTATTCATTCCAGGGATGTGGGCGTCGCTGGCTAGGCCCAGCATTTATTACCCATCCCTAATTGCCCTTGTTCTGAGGGCAGGTAAGAGTGAACCAAGCTGCTGGTGGAATTTAAATTCAGTTAACAAAATCTGGGCAATCCACTCAGATGGGCGATGCCCACATCACATGACAGAATAAATGTTTTTTAAAAATACTGTGAGGAAAGAGAGCGTCAATGGGGTAAGAATGGATCAGGGCTGAATAAATTGGGGTCAAAAGTTGGAGGGAGAAACTGCAGCAGAATAATGGGCTACCTTCAAAGAAGGGGTAATTCCGACAAAGTCAATAGGCATTCCCTGGAAAGGAAAAAAATACGATCGA
Organism: Cetorhinus maximus; assembly: GCF_964194155.1. Taxonomy (NCBI): domain Eukaryota; kingdom Metazoa; phylum Chordata; class Chondrichthyes; order Lamniformes; family Cetorhinidae; genus Cetorhinus; species Cetorhinus maximus. The sequence continues at coordinate 312,180 of NW_027596176.1, read as the reverse complement.
GAACCAGACTGAGGGAAGTGAGAGTGGAAATTGCAGAGACACTGGCCATAAATTTTCAGCTTTCCTTAGACTCAGGGGTGGTGCCAGAGGGCTGGAGAATTTCAAACTTCACATCCTGGTTCAAAAAAGGGTGTAAAGATAATCCCGGCTAATGGCGGCCAGTCAGATGGACTTGGGTGTCGGGGAAACTTCTAGAAAAATGACTCTGAAGAAAGGAAATAGACACATGGACAAATTGGTATTAATTAAGGAAAACTAGCGTGGATGTTTAAAATAGAAATTGTGTTTAACTAGCTTGCGGACTGTCTTGAAGAAGTAACAGGGCAGGTTGATGAGGCCAATGCTGTAGATGTGGTATACAAGGGCTTCCAAAACACATCTGATAAAACACTGCACAAAAGACTTGTGAGCAAAGTTATAGCTCATGGAAGAAAAGAGTCAGCAGCAACACAGAACCGAGTGACAGGAAACAGCAAGGAGTGGTTAATGGATTTCTATTTACCACGCGAGATGAAGAATTGTAGTGAAGTTCCTCAGTTGTGTGTGTTGGAAACTCCTGCTTTTCCTGATAATCATTAGTAACCCAAACCTTGGTGTACAGGGCACAATTTCAAAATTTGCAGATGATCCACAACTTAGAATCCTTGTGAACTGTGAGGAGGATGGTGTAAAATCTCAAAATGCCAGAGACAAGTTAGTGAAATGGGTGGCCAGAGGAAGGTCAATGCAGAGAAAGGTGAAGTGATTCATTTTGGTATGAAGAGCATGGACAGACAAAGTAATGTAAATGGGGACAACTCTGAAGGGGGTGGAGCAGCAGAGTGACCTGTGTGTATATGTGATTCATTCATTGAAGGGGGCAGGGTAGGTTGAGAGTGTGGTTAATAAAGTATACACTATCCTCAGCCTTATTAATAAGGGCATAGAGTACAAGAGCAAGGAGGTTATGTTGAACATGTAGCAGACACTAGTTCAGGCTCAGCTGGAGTTATACATCCAGTGCTGGGCACCACACAGTTAGGGTGTGAAGGCATTCGGGAGAATGCAGAAAAGATTCACTAGAATAGTTCCAGGAATGAGAAACTTCAGTTATAAAGGTAGATTGGAGAAGTTCGGGCTGTTTTTCTCAAGGAAAAGAGGAGATTTCATGTAAATATTCGAAACCGTGATGATTCTGGACAGAGTCGATAGGGAGAAAATGATCCCACTGGTGAAAGGATCGAGGACGAGAGGGCACAGATATAAGGACATTGTCAAAAGAAGCAATGACGACATGAGGGAAACAATGAGGCAGCGAGGGATTAGGATCTGGAACGCACTGTCTGAGAGTGTGGTGGAGACAGGGTCAATCGAGTGTTTAGGATCTGGAACGCACTGTCTGAGAGTGTGGTGGAGACAGGGTCAATCGAGTGGTTAGGATCTGGAACGCACTGTATGAGAGTGTGGTGGAGACAGGGTCAATCGAGTGGTTAGGATCTGGAACGCACTGTATGAGAGTGTGGTGGAGACAGGGTCAATGGAGCGGTTAGGTTCTGGAACGCACTGTCTGAGTGTGTGGTGGAGACAGGGTCAATGTAGCTGTTATTATCTGGAACGCACTGTCTGAGAGTGTGGTGGAGACAGGGTCAATCGAGGAATTCAAAAGGGAATGAGACTGTTATCTGAAAAGGGAGAACGTGCAGGGATACAGTGAGAAGGTGGGAGAATGGAACTGAGGGAATTGTTCATTCAGAGAGCCAGTACAGACACGATGGGCAGAATGATCTCCTCACTGAGCTCTAACAATTCTGTGATTCTGATTCTCTCTCCCAGCCTCTCTCTCCCTCGTTCTCTCGCAGTCTCTTTCTCTCCCAGTCTCTCTCTCTCTCTTTCTCTCTGTCTGCCTTTACCACCGAGTCTCTCTCTGTCTCTCTCTCCCTTCCAGTCTATCTCTCTCCCAGTCCCTCTCTCTCTCTGTGTCTTTCTCTCCCAGTCTCTCTCTCCCTCTTTCCCTCTCTCTCTCCCAGTCTCTCACTCTTTTTCACTCTTTCTCTTTCTCTCCTGCTCTCTCTCTCTTTCTTTCTCAACCAGTAACTCTTCCTCTCTTTCTCTTTATTTCTCTCGCAGCTTCACTCTCTCTCTTTCTCTCCCAGTGTCTCTCCCTCTTTTTTTCTCTTAGTCTCTTTCCCTCTCTCTTCTAGTCTCTCTCTCTCGTTTTGTCCCGGTCTCTCTCATTCTCTGCCAGTCTCTCTCCCTTTCTCTTTCTCTCCCCATTTCTCTTTCTCTCTCTATTTCTCTTTCTCTCTCTATCTCTCCCAGTCTCTCTCTCTCTTTTTTTCTCTCCCAGTCTCTCTCTCTCTTTTTCCCTCAATCTCTCTTTCTCTCACAGTCTCTCTCTCCCTTTCTCTCCCTCTCTCTTTCCCAGTCTCTCTCTCGCTTTTTCTCTCTCCCTTTCTCCCTCTCTCCCAGTCTCCCTTTCTCTCACGCTCTCTTTCCCATTCTCTCTCTCCCTTTCTCTCTCTCTCTCTCCCAGTCTTTATCCCTCTCACTTTCTGTTCCAGTCTCTCTTTCTCTTCCAGTCTCTCTCTCTCTTTCTCTCCCAGTCTGCTCTCTCTCCCTCTCTCTCTCTCTTTCTCTCCCAGCATCTCTCTTTCTCTCCCTCTGTATTTGTGTCTCTTTCTTTCTCTCTCTTTCGCTACCAGTCTCTCTCTCTCTCGCTTTCTCTCCCTGTCTCTCTCTCTTTCTCTACCAGTCTCTCTCTCTCGCTTTCTCTCCCTGTCTCTCTCTCTTTCTCTACCAGTCTCTCACTCTTTCTCTCCCAGTATATCTCTCTCGTACTCTCCCAGTCTCTCTCTCCCTTTCTCTTTCTCTATCTCTCTCCCAGTCTCTCACTTTCTCTCTTTCTCTCTCCCTGTCCCTCTCTCTCTCTCTTTCTCTCTTTCTCTCCTAGTCTCTCTCTCTCTTTATCTCCAAGTCTCTCTCAATTTCTCTCCCATTCTCTCTCTTTCGCTCCCAGTCTCTCTCTTTCTCTCCCAGTCTCTCTCTCTTATTCTCTCCCAGTCCGTCTCTCGCTTTCTCTCCCAGTCTCTTTCTATTTCTCTCTCTCCTTTTCTTTCCTATTCGTTCTCTTTTTCTCTCTCTCTCTCTTTTTCTCTCCTAGTCTCTCTCTTTCTCTCCCGGTCTTATTTTCTCTCTTTCTCCACCAATCTCTCTCTGTCTCTCCCATTCTTCTCTCTCTCACTTTCATTTTCCTTGCCCAGTGTTCTCTCTCCCAATCTCTCTCTCTTTCTTTCCAAGTCTCTCACTCCCTCTCTCCCTCCTTCTCTTTCTCTCCCAATCTCTATCTTTTACTCTCTCTCCTTATCTCTCTCCGTTTCTCTCTCTCTCTCTCTCTTTCTCTTCCAGTCTCTCTCTCTCACCCTCTCTTTTTCTCCCAACTTCTTTCTATCACTCTCTCTCCAGTCTCCCTCCCTCTCTTGCCGACCCACTCTCTCTCTCTTTCTCTCCCAGTCTCTCTTTCTTTCCCAGTCTCTCGCTCTCCCTTTCTCTCTCTCCAAGTCTCTCCCTCTCTTTCTGTCTCTCTTTCCCAGTCTCTATCTCTCCCTGTTTCGCTCCCAGCCTCTCACCCTCTTCCAATCTCTCTCCCTTAATATCTCCTAGTCTCTCTCTCCCTCTCTCCCAGTCCCTCACTCTCTTTCCAATGTCTGTCTGTCTTTCTCCCCAGTGTCTCTCTCTCTCTTACTCTGCCAATGTCTCTCTCTCTTTCTCTCTCTCTTTCTTTCTCTCCCAGTCTCTCTTCCTCTCCCAGTCTCTCTCTCATTCTTTCCCAGTGTCTCTCTTTCTCCCTCTCTCCCAGTTTCTCTCTTTCTCTTGGAGTCTCTCTCTCTCTCTCCTTTTCTCCCAGTTTCTCTATCTCTCTGTCCCAGCCTCTCTCTCCTTCTCCCCAATCTCACTTTGTCTCTCTCTTTCTCCCGTCTCTCTCCCAATATCAATGGGGTGAATGGCATCCTTCAGCACTATAACAATTCTATGATTTTATTTGCTCCTTTCTCCTCCCTGTGTTCCCGCTTTCCCACCCTCTGGATTTCTGCTGTTTGATGCCTGATTGGTTGTGACGACTGCCTGTGATTAGGCTCAGCACACTGATTGCTTGAAGTGGCTGTCGGGCAGAGCTTGAGATCGTTGATTTGCTCAAACTTCTGGGAGTCACCGGGTGAAGCTCCCTGATTGGATGCAGCTGCTGTCCGTCTCAGAGTGACATGAAACGATTGGTTGAGGAGTCCATGGGCCAGGCTGTAAGGAGGCAGAGACAGTTTGAGAAAGTTGTATTTGCATTTGTGGGTGTTGGCAATGAGGTTCAGCTTCTAATATAAAATTTGATTTGCATTTCTTCATCTGTGTGTCATCAGAGGTCAAATGGAGTTTTAGTTCCACTTTAAAAAGGGGTTTGCATTTCTAATGAGGAGTTTTACGACTCCAAAAGGAAAGGTAAAAAAAAAAGGGCAGAAGAATTGGACTGTTGCCTAGCAACAGGGGAGCAGTGAGGCAGGTCCCTCCCACAGACACACACACAGAAGTTTTGATTTGAAGTTGTGGAATTTGCTTGTTTTATTTTATTCAAAGCTGCTGCCAGGAGAGGCTGGTGCAAAGGGTGCAGATTGCCAGCCCCAAGCTAAGGAAAAGACCCCAAAAATCCAGTGGAGCGGAGCAGGAGAAAGTAACAAGCAGACCTCCTAGGCAAAGGAACGAGAGGAACCTAGGGGATAAAAAGGTCCTGTTAGTGTACTTAAGAGTGAGGGGCAAGTAGTAAGGCTTCAGGCTTCAGATTAAAACAGACAAAAGCTGCACAAAGCAGTTTTAAAGTGAGAACAGCTTGCAAGAGGCAAGAAAGCCCAAAGAGATGGCTAAATTACTGTAACTGTTTGCTATGTGAAAATTGAAGCAGTGGGGTGCTGTGGAGGTGGAGTTGGTGAGAGAGAGAGTGTGTGGCAGACAGCTTGAATGCATATGGTGACCCAGGGAAGAGGAGCTTTGGAAGGAGAGTTCGTATCCCAGGAGATGATCCCTTGCGGAAGGCGTCTGAGAGAAAACGTCAGTTTGGGAGAAGATTTGAAGGTGAGGTCTTGGAGAGCGGAGATTGGAAACCTTCAGGTGAAGGACGGAGTTCAGTGAGACTGAAGGTTGGCTCATGGTTTAACAAGCGGGAATTGAGGAGAGAGCCATAGGATCTGGTTGAGGTGATAACTGTCACTTGGTTTCAGAGTGTTAGGCTTACGTGGACTGTGTATTTACAGTGAATATTAGAGTTTAAGGTAACTTTTGTAACTTGTACTATCCTTACAAATCTGTATATATCTGTAAAGGTATAGCTGTGGGCGTAGGAGTATTGTGATACAGTTCATCTTTTATTGTTGAATCAATGTCTTATTTTTTTGTTCAAAGTCCATCAGCTGACTCTGGTGACTCTGTTCAGTCGCCACTCTCCACGTATTTAAACAATCAAATAACAGTTCGGAATTATCAAGCTGGGTTCCACTCTGGGATCAGGCTTGTCCATTGATAACCTCAGCTGGGAGCGTCAGACCGGCGCACAGGTTCCTGATTGGCTGAGGATGCTGTGCGTGTCCTAAGGGTGTTGATCCCCGATTGGATGAGGGGGGGGCCGTCAGTCACCGGCGGAGCTCCGTGATTGGATGGGGCTGCTGTTCATCTCAGGCTGGCAGGAGCTGATTGGGAGTTTGTGGATAAATATTCCACTCATGGGCTGGAAACGCTGGGAGGCGCCTCTGGTCTGTTCTCAGTTGCTCTGTTTCTTCATTAATTGAACAATGGGTGTAAGTGGATATTTCACCAAATTCTTTACCTGCTCTCTGAACTTGGACTGAGTCATCCCATAAATAAATGTGTTTGTGCAGCAACTTAAGTTCACCAGCATCCATCCGACTTGTGCAAAAATATATTCAGAATTCGTGTAATCACTGGGATCGGTTCCTGCGATGGTATAATATAAGAATTCAATAACATACACCGACCACAGGAGAATGAAGCTGCCGGAGATGGTGAAGAGTAAAATCACAGATTTCCTCATGCTCTCCATCTCTGGGTCACTGCGATTCTCTCCCTGGCTCTGACCCCTCAGTCCCTCACGTACCCGACTGGCCACTAAAATGTGTCTGACTGTCAGAGCGTTGAGCGACAGGATTAAAGCGAACGGGAGCAGTGGGGTTATAACCGTATCGAACGAGTCAAATCCCACTCATCTGGTATCAGTAAAATAGCTTGGCTTTGTAGAACAGAACCAGGGTACATTGTCGATGATCTCTCTAGGTTCTTGTGTAAAGTAGCGTGGGGTGTTTTTTAAACAGAGCAGAACGCCGGTTGTTGCTAGAACCACAGCCGCAGTTTTCTCAGTGCAATATTTTCTTTTCAGCTTCTGGCAACAAATGGCCAGAAATCGGTCAAAGGAGAACGTGACAGTGAACCAGACAGAACAGTCTGTGGCTGCACGATTCAGGACAATGAGAACACTACACACGGGAGTGATTTCCAGTAAAGACACTGGGAAATAATAATAACTGAGCTGCCTCAATACAACCTCAGTGATAATGACCAGTAGATCCGCCGTTGCCATGGCCACCAGGTAGCGAGTGGTGCAATTGGAGAGACCACACTTTCGCCGGGAAAGTATCAGAATTGCCAGTAAATTAGCTGTAAGAGAGAGAAGGGAAAGGAGACTGGGAATTAGTGATGCACAATTGTCCCTGTCAGGCTCAGAAAATAAGGGCAGGAATTTACCACCGGATAACGTGTGGTATGGTTGGTCAGTGTGCGTGTGTGTGTGTGTTTGGCTGTATGTGTGTGTCTGGGCGGGGTCTGTGGTGTGGGGATGGGGAATGGATTAGCAGGGTTTGAATTTCAATAATCATAGCCATGACTTGAACCCAATGTAAATATTTTACTGAGGTTGCTTTCCGTGTTTAACTCTGAACCTCTGTGTTTCCTCGTGGGTCCCTCCTCCCCATCCAGAGCCATATTGGATTAGCGTTCGGAACCAGAGCACCTACCACACCCCCAACACAAACTCCCAGTTTTGGAGCTTCCCCAGGATTGGGACCTCTCACAGGATTTGACCACAGCCCAGCTTCAGACCCTCGCCGGATCGGAACATTCTCGCGATTGGAGCCTGGGTGGGGCTAGACTGCTCTCTCCCTTTATTGGTATCGCTGTGCTCGGACTATCCCCGAGTTCTGAACTTCCCAGATCGGGACCCTCACCAGGTTCGGACCCTCCGAGGTTCGTACCCTCCCAGGTCGGGACCCTCACCAGGTTCGGTCCCTCGCTAGGTTCAGAACCCCCACCATTTTAACACCACAGGCCACAAGCCAGGAGTGTGATGGAATAGTCCCCACTTGCCTGGATGAGTGCAGCTCCCACAACACTCAACAAGCTCGACACCAACCAGGACAAAGCAGCCCCGCTTGATTGGCACCCCATCCACAAACATTCACTCCCTCCACCACCGACGCACAGTAGCAGCAGTGTGTGTACCATCTACAAGATGCACTGCAGCAACTCACTAAGGCTCCTTCCACACCTATGGCCACTACCATTTAGAAGTGCAGGGGCAGCAGACACATGCGAACACCATCACCTGGAAATCACTCACTATCCCGACTTGAAAATATATCGGCCGTTCCTTCACTGTCGCTGAGTCAAAATCCTGGAACTCCCTACCTAACAGTGCTGTGGGTGTACCTACACCGCACGGGGACTGAAGCGGTTCAAGAAGGCAGCTCACCACCCACCTTCTCAACGGGCAATTAGGGATGGGCAATAAATGCTGGCCCAGCCAGCGAAGCCCACATCCCGAGAATGAATAAAAGGAAAACAATCCCCATGTTGGGACCCTCAATAGGAATGCCCACTCCCTATTTTTTACCCCACTCAGACACCAACCCCTCCCCCAAACCCAGCAGTTTTCAAGTGTATTTGCATTCGGACCATCATCCAGTTCGGACATTCCCCAGGTTCTGACTCCCACGGGTTAGGACACTTGCCAGGTTAGTATCCACACCAGGATAGGGCTCCCGGGTTCAGACCCTCCCTGAGTTCTGACTCTCCCCAGGTTCGGACCCTCCCCAGGTTCAGACTCCCCCCCCACCCCGGGTTCAGATCCTTACTGGTTCAGTCCATTCCAGGGAACAGATTCTCCCCATATTCTGACTCTCCCCAGGTTCAGACTCTCCCCGGATTCAGTCTCTCCCCATGCTCAGACCCTCCGCTGTTTCAGACTCTCCCTGGGTTCTGTTCCTCCCAGGGATCAGACCCTCCCCGGGTTCAGACCCTCCCCGCGTTCAGATTCTTACTGGTTCAGTCGCTTCCAGGGATCAGATCCTCCCCATGTTCTGACTCTCCCCAGGTTCAGACATTCCGCTGTTTCAGACTCTCCCTGGGTTCCGACTTTCCCCAGGTTCAGACCCTTCCCTGGTTCAGACCCTCCCCGGGTTCAGATTCTAACTGGTTCAGTCCCTTCCAGGGATCAGACTCTCCCCATGTTCTGACTCTCCCCAGGTTCAGACCCTCACTAGCATCAGGCCCTACCCGCTTCAGGTTCTCCCCGGGTTAAGGCACTCCTCAGATTCACACCCTCCTCAGGTTCAGACTCTCCCCAGGTTCACATTCTCTGCGGCTTGGCCTCTTCCTGGGTTCAGACTCACCCTGGGTTCGCCTCTTCCCGGGTTCAGACTCTCCCCAGGTTCAGACCATCCTCAGGTTCAGACTATCCCCGGGTTCAGACTCTCCCCGGGTTCAGTCTCTCCCAAGGTTCAGGCCCACCCCAGGTTCAGACCCTCCTTGTTTTCAGAATCTACCCAGGTTCAGACCACCCCCGGATTCAGAGCCTCACCAGGTTCAGAGCCTCACCAGGTTCAGACTCTCCCAACGGTTCGGACCCTCACCAGGTTTGGACCTTCCCCATAATCATAACATTCTATTAACTTTCCTAATTACCCGCTGTACATGCACACTAACCTTTTGAGGTTCATGCACTAAGACACCCAGAACCCTCTGCATCTCAGAACTCTGCAATCTTTCACCATTTAGATAATAAGCTTCTTTTTTATTCTTCCTGCCAAAATGAACAATTTCACATTTGCTCACATTATACTCCATTTGCCCGATCTTTGCCCACTCACTTTCTATGTCCCTTTGTAGCCTCCCTACGTCCTCTTCACACTTTACTTTCCCACCTATCTTTGTGTCATCAGTAAATTTAGCCACCATTCCTTCGGTCCCTTCATCCAAGTCATTGATGTAAATTGTAAAAAGTTGAGGTCCCAGCACTGATCGCTGTGACACACCACTCGTCACATCCTGCAAACCTGAAAAAAGACCCATTTATGCCTACTCTCTGCTTCCTGTTAACCAGCCAATCTTCTATCCACGCCAATATGTTACCCCCTAAACCATGAGATTTATTTTCTGCAATATCCTTTCATGTGGCACTTTATCAAATGCCTTCTGCAAATGTAAGTACAGAACTTCAACCGGTTCCCCTTTATCCACAGCACATGTGACTCCTTCAAAGAACTCCAATAAATTGGTGAAACATGATTTCCCTTTTTCAAAACCACATCGACTCTGCCTGATTAACTTGAAGTTTTCTAAGTGCCCGACCATGAATATTTTAAACTATAGCTTCTAACATTTTACTTGTCACAGATGTTAGGCCAACTAGCCTATATTTTCCTGCTTTCTGTCTCCCTCCCTTTTTGAATAACGGATTTACATTTGCTATTTTCCAGTCTAATGGAGTCTATGGCATTAAGCAAAATTTAAACAAGCGCATCAACTATCTCACCAGCTGCTTCTTTCCAGACCTTTATGGTCAAGTCCATTCGGACCGGGGATTTGTCAGCCCTCAGCCCCAACAATTAGCTCAACACCACTTCCCTGGTGATTGTAATTTTCCCGGGTTCCTCCTCCCTTTACTTTTATTTGCGGGTCGTTACTTGTGCACTTTATAGTGAAGACCGAAGCTAAATACCTGTTTAATTCATTCGCCGTTTCCCGACTTTCCATTATCAATTCCCCAAACACACTCCCTATAGGACCAATTCTCACATTGTTAGTTATTTTCTGATTTAAATATCGATAGAATCTCTTACTCTCTGTCTCGATATTACTAGTGAGCTTTCTCTCACACACTCATTTTTCTCTCTTCATTAATATTTGCCGCATCCTCTGCTGTTCCTTCTGTTCTTTCCAATCTTCTGACCTGCCACCCATCTTTGCGTAATTATATTCTTATTCTTTAAGTTTGATACTGTCTTTAAATTTTGTAGTTAACCACAAGGGTGGGTCCTCCCCTTGGAACTTGTCTTTCTAATTGGAATGTATCTATTCTGTGCATTCTGAAATATCCCTTTAAATGTCTGCCACTGAACCTCTCTTGACCTGTCCCTCTTCCTTGTTTGGCAGTTCACTTAAGCTAGCTCCAATTTCATGTCCTCATAATTGCCCCAATATAAATCTAAAATCCCAGTTTTAGGCGCACTCGTTTCTCCCTCAAAATGAATGTACAATCAAGTCATTTTATGATCGTTGCATCCTAGGGGTGTCTTCACCATGAGGTTATTAATTAATCCTACCCAGTCACTCTTTACCAGGTTCAGTATAACCTGCTCTCTGGTTGGCTCCTGAAGGTGATCTTCTAAGAAACGACCCCGAAAACATTCCATGAACTCTACAACTACGACACCTTTGCCCATCTGATTTTTCACCACCAGGTTCAGACCCTCCCTGGTTTCGAACACTCACCAGAATCGGACCCACACCAGCATCGGACCCTCACCAGCATCGGACCCTCACCAGTATTGGACCCTCACCAGGCACAGACCCTCACCTGGCTCAGACCCTCAACTGGCTCAGACCCTCACCAGGTTCAGACCCTCACCTGGCTCAGACCCTCTCCAGGCTCAGACCCTCACCTGGCTCAGACCCTCACCAGGTTCAGACCCTCACCAGGCTCAGACCCTCACCAGGCTCAGACCCTCACCTTGCTCAGACCCTACCCAGGTTCGGGCCGTTGCTGGATTCAGGCCCTCTCATGGTTTGGAGAATCCACAGGTTCAGACCCTACCCAGGTTTGGACCTTCCACAGATTCGGACCCTCCCCGGGTCCATGCACTCTCTGGGTATGGACCTTCCTAAGGTCAAACCTTCACCAGGAGCGTAACTCTCATCAGGTTCCGATCCTCCCCAGATTCGGGCACTACCCAATCTAGAACCTTGTTAGGGATCCGAGCATCGGCCGATGGGACTAAAGGCTCTGGGGAATAATGAAGGAGTTTCAGAAGCACTGGTGTGGAAGGCAGCATTGTCAGAACAGATGGAGCGGAGGAGGGGAAACTGGGAGATATTGGAACAGAATCATCCCAGGAAGTGGGGAGGGATGAAGTATAATCCAGGGAGCTGTGAGAGTCGGTGAGATTATAGTAGATATTGGTGGGAAACCCATTCCCTGAAATGGGGGTAGAGAATTCGAGTAAACGAGGGGAAGGGAAGTTCCTGAGATGGACCATGTGAAGAGAAGGAGGTGGAAATTAGGAGCAACATTGTTTGCTTTAGAATCAAAGGAAGAAGATGGCAAAACACAGTCATCAAAGGACCCAGGAACCTCAGAATGATGGGAACAAAGACTGGTCCATGCATCCTACATAAAGGCAGCATTGCGAGCTCACATACAGGCTCTCTCCGCGGGACAATTGGAGTGTCTAATATCCCTATGATTCCACCCAAGGTCCACACACCTACACTTCAACACAGGCTCCCTGTCCACAAATCAGGATGATGACCCTGTGAGGGTTCTCATTCCTGGAACAGAACCGATGAAGAGAGAGAGGAGATCCAGCTGGAATGGAGAATGAACAAAGCTGAACGATCCCATCCCAAATGGGATCCTTGGAATGACCCAGAAGGAGATGGTGGTGGGGAACTGGCCGCGAAATGGCCTGGTGATGTCTGTTAGGAAAGATCCCACCCACTGTGTGCTAAAGGAGAGCTCGGGATTCACTGCAATTTGGAGCAGAGGGAACTCGGCTTCAGAGCAAGGCTCCCAGCTCGGGATGAAGGGAGTCAATTGGGTTGTGGGACAGATAGAGATATCTGTGGGGTGCGGGGTATTGGAGGGGAGGGAGGGGGGAAGAAATAGAGAGACAAATGGTAATGAATAAATACAACCCAAAAACGACAACATGTTTCAGGCTGGTTTTTGATAAGGTGATGAAGGAGAAGGTAAATCCTTTGGGTTGGATGGAAGGCCTGGATACAGACTGAAATCAAACAGATAGGGAGAGACAGCAGGGACGTTATGCAATATACATTAACCATCACTAGAACATGATTAGAGGACACAACTACAGTTCATATAATTCATATATTAAAAACAGAACATAGACCAAGTCCAAAGAACTATAGACCCGTTCACACAACGTCAGTGGCGGGAAAAATAACGGAGTCAAAAATCGAATAGAAACACATCCAGAAACACACAATATAATGAAAAGTAGTCAGCACAGAGTCCAAAAGCCAGGTCATACTTGAGTAACTTCATTGAATTATTGACCCGTTATCAGACATTTTAGATCAGATTAGTACAATAGATGGAAAACATTGTCATTCTCTAAAGACCTTCAGTAAGTTACAACATCACCGATTGGTGACTAACCTCAGAGCCAGTGGAGTTAGGGGACAAGCAGCAAAATGGACAGGGAGCTGGCTACAAAGAACAGGAAACAGGGAACACGGGATAAAGAGGTGGGGAGTGGTGTTCCACAGGGATCAGCCCTGGGATCACTGCCCTTCACCATTTACATCAAAGATATGGAATCGGGAAGCAAAAAGATAATTTCTAAATTAACAGCCAAATCCAAATTGAGAGGATAGTGAACACAGAGCAATGATAAAACAAAATACCTGAACACATTAATAAAAACTAATATACTTGCCCAGTGGACATTTCAATGGGAAATTCATTTTAACATAACTAAACATCAGGTGCTGCATTTTGATAGGAACCGTGAGGGTCCCAAATAATCCTTGCAAATGACTTTCCTCAAAGGGGTCGAGAGGTTCAGGGGTTCGGGGGAACAGGTTCACAAATCATTAAAAATAGCAACACAGGTTAACAAGAAGATATAAATCCAAACAAAGCAGTGGGCTTTATTTCTAGAGGAATGGAAGTGAGAGGATAAAAAAACAAAGAGGATTGGAATACTGTAACAATGCTGTCGGGTCACTCAAATGTCAGCAACTCAGTGAAGTCTGTTTATGTTCAAGTAGTTCAATAGAAAGCAGAGAAATATCGAGGCGTGTGACGTGATACACCGATTACTAAACACCTTCAATGAACAGCTCAACTCTTGCCTTTTTCAGCTATTCCATTGCTAAAATACAGAGGCTCCATGGAATGGAGAGAGCACTCAACAAACAAAAAACATAGAACCAACTTACTTCATTCGGGTTAGTGGCCCGCAGTAAGCACAATTCTACACTGACAGATATCCCCACTAATACATGGTCGGTTGGATCAGGTATTGAACTTTGGATAGTGGCACATAATCAGAATAATTCCCCAATGACAGATACTCCGAGTACTACATGCTCATTGGGGTCAGATTTCACCAATGGTTAGTGATCAATACTGATTACAATTCTACACTGTCAGGTACTCCTCGTAATACATGGTCACTGGGGTCAGGTATTCAGCTCTAGAAGTGACCCAAACCCAGTGTGATTTTAATCTGATTCCCCCTAATACCTCCCTTCAGGGAATCTGACTTCACTGAGTTCAGGTTCAACATTACACAATATTCCAGTAAAATCAATAACTTGATCATTCAGAAAGTCTCTCAGTTACAGAAAGATGTTTATTAACTTTTATGGAAATGGATTGAAAATGCAGAGAACTCAAGACATTTGACTGAGGCAAATGAAATCACTGATCAGGTGTCTGTATAGTGGTGACCACTAGATCAGCAAGTAACATTCTCAGTCACAGAGTAAAACCAGAGACCAGCTCACACACAGATTTACACAACGTCAATGGTTATAGACACTCACCAGGAACTCCAATAATAGCGAGGAAGGTGTAATATATTTTTTTAGCCATTTGAATCGGCAGATGCATTGTCAGTGTGAAGTGATGTGTCCCTTTGGGCTGCAGGCAATCTCTGTTTTGAACTCTGAGGCGATACATTCCCAAGCCTTTCATTTATACCCTGTGGGATCACCTCTGGGGATATGGAGATTGGAGCATCCTTCAACTTTGCTTTCAACAATGAAGAAACAGGTTGTGACATGGAGTTCGGTGATGGAACATGTTTACTCCTGAGATTGAACTGCCACATCCCAAAGACTGGACAATGTGGAGCACATTGTTTAAATAAAATGAGAAGCTGTATTCTCCCACCAATGGCGATGTCACCTCAAACACCACATCAGCCTCCCTGGGTCTCATATTGTTTCAGTGACATCCTTCACTTGACTGCGACCCATTCAGTAATTACATTCCAAATGTTCGAGTGTCTCTCTCAAAGCTGTTCCACTACACTCTGGGATGTAGCTGCCCTCTCTCAATGTGGACATTCAGTGAAATGATGGAAGTTCGTTAGTTTTAATTATTCATTGTAGAATTCAAACCATAATGGACCTGAAGCTACTTCAACAGGCTCAAAATGCTTCCACATCTCAACCGAATACAGCAACTCAAACTGGTCCATGACTTTAACCCAATGGAACAGTACAGTCCTTCCAACACATAACAAACACATCAACTGATACAGCCCGAGAACTGGTAAAGATGCAACAATGGATGCAGACCCTCAAACTGGTACAGACCCTCCAACCGTGACGGTTTCTGATTTATTTATGTGATTCTTTTCTCTGGCTTCTTTTTCTGACATTTTCATTCTGACTTTTCATTGACCTTTTTACAAGATGCACAGCAGGAACTCACAAAGTCTCCTTCGACAGCCCCTTCCAAGCCCATGGCCTCTACCCTCTCGAAGGACAAGGGCAGCAGACACATGTGGAACACCACCAACTGGAAGTTCCCCTCCGAGCCACTCACCATCCCGACTTGGAAATATATAGGCCGTTCCTTCACTGTCGCTGGGTCAAAATCCTGGAACTCTCTCCCTAACAGCACTGTGGGTGTACCTACACCACATGGGACTGCAGCGGTTCAATAAATCAGCTCACCACCATCTTCTCAAGGGGGCAATTAGGGGTGGGCAATAAATGCTGGGCCCAGCCAGCGACGCCCACATCCCGTAAATGAATTTTTAAAAATGTGAGTATTTTTAAAAATGTGAGTGTTTTAAGACTTCTTTACGACTCTATTTTCAGAATTTATTTGGCACAAGTTCTCCCCTGAGCCTCAATTTGGGGGTGGCGCTGTCACTACCTTTTTTTGTGTGCGCTGTAATTTCGGGACGCTCCCTCAATTTTTCCCTCCCCTCAATATTTGGAGCGCTCGCTCATTTTTGGGGTTCCCTTCCTAAATATCCAGCCCCACCACTAACATTTAAGGCCCTTCTATGAATGCTGTAGCCTTCCCTCTTTGCCTCACACGCACTCCGCCCCCCACACAACTTGGAGCCTCCATTTAAAGCCATCTGCATTTTCCTGTCTCCCTCAAGTTAAGGGCCCCCCCACCCCTTCAATTTTTTCCCTCCTTTTTTTTTCCCTCTTACACGCTCCCCCCTGTCTCAATGTTTGGGTGTTCCCACCCTCAGTGATGGGGAACCCCCTCAATTTTGTGGGGCTCTCCCTCAAGGCTGCCATTCCTCTATTTTTGGGTGACCTGTCAATTTACTGGGGTGCACCCCAAATTTTGGGCCACTCTTTAAATCGGGCCAGTCTCCATTTTGGCCCCACCATTCCGCCACCCCCCCCACCACCAAAATCTTCCCTCCCAACCCTGCCCCTGCCACACCCTCAATTTACGCAGTATTTTTCAGGCCCGCTTGATATTTCCTGACTTTCCTTCTGACATATTTTCCTGACAATTTGTGCTCCCTCCTCAGTTTTGGGGTTCCCTCACCTCATTATCAGGGGGCCGCCATCATTTGTTTCCACATGCGCTGCAATTTTTGACCATCCTCTGAATTTTCCTATCCACTCAATCAATATTTGGAGAGTACACCTCAATTTTTGGGACACACGTCCTCAATATTTCCCCCCCACCCCACTTCAATGTGGCATTCCAGCTCCTGCTCCCCTGCCTCCACCCCTCACCCCGCACCTTTTGCCACCTCAATTTGACAGCAATCTCCATTTTCTAGTCTCCCTCAATTGATGCCACCTTCATATATTTACTGACCGTTCTGTTCCTGATTCTTTGCTTTTGACTCTCCTCCACCTCAACTTTGCAGTGTTCCAACCTTCAATAGAGTGGCTCTCCCTTAACTATCGGCCTCCAGACCACAATTCTGCGCCCCTCAATTTTGGAAGGCCCCTCAGTTCATTGGTGTCCATGCCAAT
Organism: Cetorhinus maximus; assembly: GCF_964194155.1. Taxonomy (NCBI): domain Eukaryota; kingdom Metazoa; phylum Chordata; class Chondrichthyes; order Lamniformes; family Cetorhinidae; genus Cetorhinus; species Cetorhinus maximus. The sequence goes on along the minus strand of NW_027596176.1, from coordinate 295,656 downwards.
TTTGGGCCATGCCTTCCGATTTGGGATTGTCCATCCATTTGGCACACCCTTCCCCCACCCGTGCCCCTCTCCTTGCTTCCCACCCCTGGACACTTCAATGTGGGGTGCCCCTACTCCATAGTCCCTCCCCCTCAACTTTGGGCCCCACCATCGATTTTCCAGTCCTCCCATCTGCTCCCAACAAACCCACTCCAGCTCCAGGGGCCCCTCATTCATTTTTCAACATCCTTCATATCCAATCTTCTTCTCCCTGCAAATCGCCCCCTCCTAGCACATTCCTTCTGAAACATTTTCTCCCTTCAATTTATTTCCTGAAAATCTACACTTCCCCCCCTCCTCCCCACCCGGGACAGAATTTATCAACCCCTCAAATATTGTCCCAATTCCATTCTGAATTTTTAAATTCATTCACGGGACATGGGCTTCACTGGTTGTGCCCAGCATTTATTGCCCATCCCTAATTGCCCCTTGAGAAGGTGGTGGTGAGCTGCCTTCTTGAACCGATGCAGAGCATATGGTGTTGGTACACCCACAGTGCTGTTAGGGAGGGAGTTCCAGGATTTTGACTCAGCGACAGTGAAGGAACAGCCGATATATTTCCAAGTCAGGATGGTGAATGGCTTGGAGGGGAACATCCAGGCGATGTTGTTCACATCTATCTTCTGTCCTTGTCCTTCTAGATGGTAGCGGTCATGGGTTGGGAATGTGCTGCCGAAGGAGCCTTGGTTAATTCCTACAGTGCATCTTGTAGATGGTACACACACTGCTGCTACTGGCGTCGTGGTGGAGGGAGTGATTGTTTGTAAATGGGGTGCCAATCAAGCAGGGCTGCTTTGTCCTGGATGGTGTCGAGCTTCTTGAGTGTTGTGGGAGCTGCACTCATCCAAGCAAGTGGAGAGTATTCCATCACACTCCTGACTTGTGCCTTGTCGATGATGGACAGGCTTTGGGGAGTCAGGAGGTGAGTTACTCGTCGCGGTATGCTTCAGTATATCAGGAGTCGCAAATAGTGGTGAACATTGTGCAGTCATCAGCGAACATCCCCACTTCTGAACTTATGATGGATGGAAGGTCATTGATGAAGCAGCTGAAGATGGTTGGGTCGAGGACACTGAGGACTTCCTGTAGTGATGTCCTGGAGCTGAGATGACTGACCTCCAACAACCATCTTCCTTTGTTCTCGGTATGACCCCAACCAGCGATGAGTGTCCCCCCCTGATTCCCATTGACTCCAGTTTTGCTCGGGTTCCTTGATGCCACACTCGGTGAAATGCTGCCTTGATGTCAAGGGCAGTCACTCTCACCTCATTGTTTCTGATAACGGCACGGCATTTACCAGTGCTGAGTTTAAATGGTTCATAAGCCTCAATGGTATCACTCATGTAAAAACTGGGCTCTCCCACCCTTCTCCAAACGGACTGGCTGAAAGGGCTGTTCAAACTTTCAACGCAGGCTTGAAGAAGCTAACTGGAGATTCCTTAGCAACCAACCTAGGCCGCTTTCTTTTCCATTATAGGTCCACCCCTCACACAACAGCAGGTGTCTCAGCTGAGGAGTTATTGTCGAAACACCGCGTCAGGACCAGATTGAGCTTAATAATGCCGGAATTAGAGGGGAAGGTGGAAAGGAGCCAGGGAAGACAGAAAACTAGACATGACTGGCATAGTCGCGAGAGGAAATTTACCGTGGGAGAGATGGTATACGTGAAAATCTTCGGGGAAGGACCAAAGTGGTGACCGGGGAAATAACTGCGGTGACTGGACCTCTCACTTACCACGTGGGGGTGGCAGACTGAGTCACACGGAGACATGGTGGACCATTTAAGGAAAAGGGAGACAGGTCACCAAGATATGATTCCAGCAGTGACCATGACTGGGTTAGCATTTCCTGTTGAGGGAACTCAACCCAAGAGTAACATGTCTGATCCTGTAAGGGTTAAGGATACAGAACTGCATGTGCCACCGAAACGCCTGATGTTCAAGCATCTCGGAAAAGGAGATTCCTGACAAAGAATCTGAAGTTGTGGAGCTGAGACGTTCCACACGTACCAGGAAACCACCTGAAAGTCTGGACTTGTAATTTCCTTACCCCGTGTAAATACTTTGCTGCCTTGAGAAAGTTGTACTTGTAAATACAAAACGTACGTCCGAGTAAAGGTGTGGAATGTGGTAATCGTGCTTTTATTTAGTGTGTAATATACCTTTAAGAAAAATTCTTGCAAGTAGGATCACATAATCTTTAGTAGCGAATAGGAGAGTAGCGCGGGCTACCTTAGCTGTTTGTAATTAGTGGTCAGTAGTGTGGAGATAGAGTTTGAGTTGAAAGCACACATGTAGTTGCTGCTGATCACCTTTGTAAATAAAGTTCAGGTTTCCACCTACGAAGTGTCTGCTAATCCACTCTATCAATAGCAGCAACTCGGCCACTACTCACAACCTCTCCCCTCAACCTTCTATTCTACAAGGAGAAGAGTTTCATCTTCTCCAATCTCTCTTCATAACTGAAGTTCCTCTTCCCTGGAATCATTCTGGTGAATCTTTTCGGCACTCTCTCCAATTCCTTCACATCTGTCCTGAAGTGAGGGGCCCACAACTGGACACAATACTCCAGCTGAGGATGAACTTGTGTATCTACAAGTTCAACATAACCTCCTTGCCCTTGGGCTCGATGTCCCTTTTAATAAATTCTCGAATGCCGAATGCTTTGTTAACCACGATCTTGACCTGTCCTTCCACCTTCACTGACTCATGCACATATATTCCCGGAACCCTCTATTATTGGAGACGTGCCCTTTATTTTATATTGCCTCCCCATGTTCTGCCTATCAAAACGAAATACTTGATATTTCTCAGCATTGAACATCAGCTGCCACTTGCCTGACCATTCCACCAAATTCCCTACGTCCTTTCCAGAAGTTCCAGACTATCCTTGCCACAATTGTCAATGCTCCCAAGTCTCGCATCGACCACTAATATTGAAACTGTGCCCTGCAACACCAAGGTCTCGATCATGAGTGAATACTGGGAAAAGCAAGTGCGCCGACATTGACACCCGGAGAGCTGCAGACGCCAAAAAAAAACACTTTCCAAAATCCCGAATAAAGGCAAATAAACATGAAGCGCTCTTCCCTGTTTCCTGTCACTGGGCTAATTTCATATCCATGTTGCTACTGCCCCATTAAAATCCATCAGCTCTGACTTTGCTCACAAGTCTGTTGTGTGGCACAGTATCAAATGCATTTTGGAAGTCCGTGTCCATCATAACAACAGGAGATCCATCATCAACCCCTCACTGTTACCTCTTCAAAAAAGCTCCAGCAAGTCACTTAAACATGACTTTCTCTTAAGAAATGGATGCTGGCTTTCATTAACTAACCAGCGTTTGTCTGTGTGGCTTTGTCCCGGCTTTTACCCCCACACACCCCTTTCACCACTCCACCCCCCTTCTCCCCCTCTCACCAGGCGCGCCCCAACGGAGGTAAACTGGCTGGCTTGTCCATACTGTGCTTCAGATTTGCTATTCTCCAGCTCCATGGCACTGGCTGAGGAAGACTGAAATACTGGGGCCAGTGCCTCTGCAATTCCCACTCTCATTACCCTCAGTGCCCTAACATGCATCGCATCCGTTCCTGGGGCCTTATTAACTTTCAGTGTAGATAACCTTTCCAACAACCACTCCTCATCAATGTTATGCCCTCCTCGTGTTCGAGTTATCTTCGCTTTCACAATGGCCTGGGTAGCATCTTCTTCCTTGGTAAAGACAGATGGAAAGTGTCCATTTAATACCGCAGCTATGTCCTTTGCCTCCATGTCTCAAGGCCTTTTTTGGTCCTCATTTGGCCCCAGGCATTTGACCATCCTTTAACTATTTATATGCCTACAGAAGACTTTGAGATTCTCGTTTATGTTCACTGCCTGCTTTTTTTCATACTCCCTCTTTGCTCCTCTTATTTGCTTACTCAACTCTACTCCGAAGATTTTATATTCAGCCTGGTTCTCAATTAAAGTCCCAACTGACATCTACTGTGGACGCACTTTATCTTAAATTATATCCATTTGTCATCCATGGAGCTCTGGATTGGTTCCATCTGCTTTTCCCTTTCGAGGGAATATACCTTGACTGTGCCCGAAAAACCTCTTCTTGGAACTTCGCCAAATCTCCATGTTTTGTTTTCCCGCCAATGTATCTACTCAGGCACGTTATTATCCAGTTGAATTTGACTTTTGCTTAGTCATTCTTCTCTGGATTGCGATTTGTGCTTCTCCATATCCAACATAAACCTGATGTTACAATGACCACTGCCCCCTGAATGTTCTCCCACTGAAGATTGATCCACTTGTCAAGAAGCAGTTGTAGCATTGCCTCCTTTCTCCTTGGATTGGAAACATCCTGCTGTAGAGAAAAGAAATATCTCAACAAAGTCTAGGAAGTCTTTCCCCTCTCTGCCCTTTATATGACTGGGGATGGACTCATTGGAAGGGATAAAGAGCGACGAATGGGGAGGGAGTTTATAATCGGTCCATATTCTGATGGGGGCGAGGGTGAACAGGTTTGAAACAGATTTCAGCGCGGGATGGATCGACCCATCATCCAGAGTTGGGGGGAGTCTCATTGATCCATATCTGGGATGGGGGTTGGATCAGTCCATACTGACATGCAGGAGCGGGGTAACGCTTCGGTCCATACCCAGTGCTTACAGGGGTGGGGAAGGTGAACATTCTGTTGTCTAGCCTGGGGGAACCGAGTCATCTCATGCGTCAATCGATATGATTGCAAACAGTTTGTGTTTCCTGAAAGGGGAAAGGATATTTTGGACAAGGCCAGATTCCTTTCAGTGAGGAGTGTGTTTGGACAGGTCCATAATCAGGGGAAATGGTGGCTTCTAACTTTGTTAATGGGAACTGCCCATTGAGAGGATGGGGAGAATTTGGGTGGGACACTCATGAGTCCACGTCCTCAGGATTTGCGGGGGGGCAGAATGGGGCCATGGCATTTACTTGGGTGTTGGGTGGGTCTGGGCGGCTGCATTTTCCAAAGGCTTGAACCCATTCAGACTGGATGGGGGCATTTTGACGCATGGGGGTAAGTGGTTTGGAGGGGATGGAACTCTGCCTGGGGAATCTCACCCTGTGCATCTTTCCCTCCCCTCTCCCCGTCCCGCCCCACTCAGGCCTGTCCCCGATGTAACACGGGGAGGAAGGACACTGTGCTGATCAAGTGTTTCCACCTCTTCTGCTTCGAGTGGGTCAAGACACCGGGTTGACCCGCGGTGGCGCAGTTGTCCGGAGCGTAACGCTACCACTGGGGCCAATGGCTTCCAGCGTATCGACACCCGATGAGGCTGAATGGACCCCCCATCCAGGGTGAGCAATTGGAGGGGGCGATGTTACCGGGCAGCACGGCTACCAAAGCCAAGGACAGGTCCCAGGGTGACCAATACCCTGGCTCCTCCTTCTCTGTATGTCTCACCCCCTCACTACCCTGATGTCCCATTCCCGCACGTCCCAGTGAAGGACACGGTCGGGTCCGGGGCTTGGCTTGGGTGAGTGTTTGTTTGATTCTGTTTGAAGCATTGACTTTGGGAGTAAACATGTGGTTTGAGAAGCGTGGGCGTGGAGCCTGTTTCCATCAGTCACTTTGCTGCTCTCCCACACTGAGTCCCCGAGTGTCGCTGGGTCGATTGTGAACACTTTCAGACTCTGCACCTATTGAAGAAGATACGTCCCTTAGAGAGGGTGCAACAAAGGTTCAATATTTTGATTTCTGGCATGTGAATGTTGTCCTGGGTGGAGAGGTGAGTAAAATGTTGCTATATTGCCCGGAGTTAGTAGGGTCAGAGATGATCTCATTAAGACATTTAAGGTTGTTGGAAGATTTGACAGGGTAGATGCTGAGAGACTCGTTTCCCCCTGGATGGGGAGCCTAGACCATCATGTGACAGTCTCAGGAAACGCGGTCGCCCTTTTTAGACTGAGATTAGGAGAAATTTCTTCACTCAGAGGCTTGTGAATCTTCGGAAGTCTCTACCCCAGTGAGCAGTGGATGATCAGTCGTTGAGTATGTTCAGGACTGAGATCAAGAGATCTTTGGACTCTAAGGGGGTTAAGGGATATCATGATACTGCGGGAAAATGGATTGGAGGGTGATGATCAGCCCTGATCGAATTGAAGAGCGGAACAGGGTCGAGGATCCGAATGGGGTCTCCTCATACTCCTCACTCTTGCAAAGCCAACAATGGAGGACATACAGAAACTGACCTTCAGGAGTGACCATTCTTGCATTGGCTGAGTAACATTAACTCTTCTCATCATTTCTGGAGATCAGTTTCTGTGGATTTATTAACCGTCTGGATTAATTTGAGGCCTCGACTGAAAAGTCTATCAGTTTCAGGTGACATTTTATTTTGACTCGTTCTATTAGATTTTAGGCGGCATTTCACTGGAAGGGGCTGTTGGATAGTTTATATCGTTTGGAGGGGATGTATTGGCTGGAGGGTCTCTGCATGAGTTACCAGCTTATATCACTTGGAGGATTCTGAGCAGTCAGTGGGTCTGTATAAGTTGGGGGGTCTCTATCAGTTGGAAAGCCTGTATCAGTTAAAGTATCTGGACCAGTTGGAGGGTCTCTATCTGTGTGAGGGTCAATATTAGTTGGAGGCTCCCTGTCAGTTTAAAGTTCCTTATCAGTTCAGGGGTACGAATCATGTGGTGCGTCTCGATCAGTTGGAGATTCTGTATCAGTTGGAGATTCTATATCATAGAATCACTGAATCACACAATGCAGGAGAGGCCCTTCGGCCCATCGAGTCTGCACCGACACGTGAGAAACACCTGACCTACCTACCTAATACCATTTACCAGCACTTGGCCCATAGCCTTGAACGGTATGACATGCCATGTGCTCATCCAGGTACTTTTTAAAGGATGTGTGGCAAATTGCCTCCACCACCCTCCCAGGCATCACAATCCAGACCCTCACCACCCTCCGGGTAAAACAGTTTTTCCTCACATCCCCCCTAAACCTCCTGCCCCTCACCTTGAACTTATGCCCCCTCATGACTGACCTTTCTACTAAGGGGAACAGCTGCTCCCTATCCACCCTGTCCATGTCCCTCATAATCTTGTGCACCTCGATCAGGTCACACTTAAGTCTTCTCTGCTCCAAAGAAAACAACCCAAGCCTATCCAACCTCTTTTCATAACTTAAATGTTTCATCCGAGGCAACATCCTGTTGAATCTCCTCTGCACCCCCTCCAGTAAAATCACATCCTTCCTATAATGTGGCAACCAGAACTGAACACACTACTGCAGCTGTGGCCTCACCAAGGTTCTATACAACTCCAACATGACCTCCCTACTTTTGTAATCTATGCCTCGATTGATAAAGGCAAGTGTCCTATATGCCTTTTTCACCACCCCACTAACATGCCCCTCCGCCTTCAGAGATCTATGGATACACACGCCAAGGTCCCTTTGTTCCTCACAACTTCTTAATGTCATGCCATTCATTGAATACTTCCTTGTCAAATTACTCCTTCCAAAGTGTATCACCTCTCACTTTTCAGGGTTAAATTCCACCTGCCACTTATCTGCCCACTTGAGCATCCTGTCTATAGCTTCCTGTAGCCCAAGGCACTCAACCTCACTGTTAACCACCTCGCCAAACTTTGTGTCACCCGCAAACTTACTAATCCTACTCCCCACATGGTCATCCACGTCCTTTATATAAATGACAAATAATAGTGGACCGAGCACAGATCCCTGTGATATGCCACTGGACACTGGCTTCCAATCACTAACGCATCCTTCTGTCATCACCCTCTACCTCCTACAACTAACCCAATTTTGAATCCACCTGATCAAATTACCCTGTATCCCATGTCAGATTCATCAATTGGAAATTCTGTATCATTCGGAGATTCTGGATCAGTCGGAGATTCTGTATCAGTTGGAGATTCTGTATCAGTCAGAGATTCTGGATCAGTCGGAGATTCTGGATCAGTACGGAGATTCTGTATCAGTTGGTGGTTCTGTATCAGTTGGTGATTCTGTGTCAGTTGGAGATTCTCTATCAGTTGGAGATTCTGTATCAATTGGAGTTTCTTTATCGGTTTCTGATTCTGTATCGGTTGGTGATTCTGTGCCAGCTGGTGATTCTGTATCAGTTGTTGATTCTGTATCGGTTGGTGATTCTGTATCAGTTATATGTATATATAGGTCACAGTCGTGTGAAGGACATTAGTGAAACATTATGAGATCTCGAGATGGAACTCATGGTCTTTGTGTGTTGAACACCATCGCAGCAGAATGCTACTTCTAATTTTAAAACTTCGCTAAATGTTAACAGAATTGTCCACATTTTGAAGATTTCTAATTTAACCTCGGAAATAAAATCAAAAAATCACTTCACGGATTGAAGTCAATGTCGTAATCTGTTCACTTTAAAATAAAATCTAAATTGCACAATGTTGCATTCTCAATATCCCCAGAGGTGGTCCCACAGGGTATAAATTAAGGGCTTTTGGTATGTGTCACCTCACAGTTTAATACAGAGAGACTGTGCACAGCATGAAGGGACACATCACTGCTCATTGAAAATGTGGGAGACTTTTGAAATTCTGAATAAAACGTTCTATTTGATTCTTGCCATCATTGGTGTACCTGGTAAGTGACAGTAACATTGAAGCTGCATAAATCTGTGTGTGAGCTTCTCTCTGGTATCACTCTGTGACTGATAATATTGTACTACCTTATTAAATAGAATTCCTTGCAGTGTCTCAGCAGTTATTTCCTAGTTCCTCAGATCGCAATAAAACTGTTTGTGTAACTCACAGTGTCTCTGAATTATCAAGTTATTGTATTCAGTGAAATATCGTATAATGTGAATGAGACCTCTGTAAAGACAAACTCTCTGAAGGCAGGTACTAGTGCCTGTCAGGATAAAATCACACTGAGCGTGGGCCACTACCCAGAGCGACCGTGTATCACTGGGAGTATCTATCAGTGTAAAATTATACTGAATGTGGGTCATTGACCAGAGTGGAATACTTGACCCTATTGATCTTGTATCATTGGTAGTATTTGTCAGTGTAAAATTGTACTGAATGTTGGTCATTGACCAGAGTGGAATACTTGACCCTAGTGACCATGTATCACTGGGGATATCTGTCAGTGTAGAACTGTACTGAGTGTGGGGCATTGAACCAGAGTTGAATACGTGACCCCAATGAACATGTATTACTTGGAGCATTCGGCAGTGTAGAATTGTACTGACTGTGGGTCACCAACTGGAATGAAATAAGTTTGTTCTATTTGAAATCATGCTTTATTTGCTGTGTGATCTCTCCGTTCCATGAAGCCTCTGTGGTTTACCAATGTAATAAATGGAAGAAATGAATAGTTTTGCTGTTCGTTCTAGGTGTTTGGTAATGAGTGTGCAAAGAGCACTGTCTCAATAATTATCACTTTCCTATTGAACTGCTCCAACAGGAACATATATCAACCAGGCACTGCCATTTGAACAACCCAACAACACTGTTACGTTATTTGGATCCTCTTCACAATGATTGATTCTTAAGCTCTGTATATTTACAGTAAATACTTTACATTTTAACGTTATTTGATGTCTTTTACCCTAAATGGTGCTGACAATCTCTGGATTCATATTTGGCTCAGCTGACTGAATCACCCACTTCTAGGATTGATTGAGGTTTTACAGATCAGTTCTTCTCAATGTGTCAGAGAGTTTACATGTATCACCTGTACCAATATCTCTCCTTAACTCAATGGGTTGTGCCCTTGTGAGGACACAAGCCTATAACTGAAGAACAGATATAACGGATTTTCAGAATAGATAGATCAGACCGAGTGCAGTAATTAATAAGCTCAGTCACTTTCTAATGATGAAATAAACTGTTCAGATGTCTCAATTATGAAATCATCCTGGATAAAATAATTGCACCCTCTCCAGTGTATCGATTCCATTTTTTTAATGTAATACAGAGAACGCGCTCTGAGCAGTAATCTCAATGTTGCATAACCAAGATTCTATGTCAGTCAGTCACAGAGCATCGATTTCTTTTCAATCTCATTGCTCTAGAAATGGACCCAAACCATTGTTTGAGTTGTTGAGAGTCTTGATTTGACGTGTGAATTATTTCACCTGTTCACCTGAACACCGAAGCCCTTGACCCGAATCAGATCATTATTTCCCAAGAAATATTATAAGAACTTACGGTTCCAGCCGCAATGCATCTGCTGTTGCTTAGCTGTATTGACATTATTGAGCCATTTTTAAAAATAATTTTAAAAATTATTAATCTTCCAGAATAAATTCAAATTTCTTTTAACGTTTCAACACTTGACTCTTCTTGGGAGCTAAAGAGAACTGGAAATGTGATGGATTGTATACCGGAAGAGAGGATGGAACATTTGGAGTGGGGTTAGGTGACAGCCAAGGAGAGATTGACAAAGATGTGATGGGCACAAGACAAAGGGATTGTTAATGGTAGCGGTAAAGACTAAAGGAGGTGCTGATAGTGGCATAAAGGTAAGATAGCAGATGGTGTTAAGAGTAGAACAAGGGGCAGTGCTCTGTGAAAGCACAACTTAGAAACACGAGACAGAGGGCCCTGTGTGGGAGGGGATGTGTGGGGAGGAGGGATAAAAAAATGCAAAATATCAATACAATTAAAAAACCATAAAAAGTAATTGAATAAATAAATAAAAGTTGGATTAAAAAATGGGGTCAGGATGGGGGTGAGAGTTCATGTTCTGAAGTTGTTGAACTCGATATTTATTCCAGAAGGCTGTAAAGTGCCTAGTCGGGAGATGAGGTGCTGTTCCTCCAGTTTGCGTTGAGCTTCACTGGAACAATGCAGCAGGCCAAGGACGGACATATGGGCATGGGAGCAGGGTGGAGTTTTAAAATGGCAAGCGACAGGTAGGTCTGGGTAATGCTTGCAGACAGACCGAAGGTGTTCTGCAAAGTGGTCACCCATTCTGCGTTTGGTCTCTCCAATGTAGAGGAGACCGCATTGGGAGCAACGAATGCAGTAGATCAAATTCAGGGATGTGCAAGTGAAGTGCTGCTTCACCAGAAGGGAGTGTTTTGGATCATGGATGGTGATTAGAGGGGAGGTAAAGGGGCTGGTGCAGCACCTTCTGCGATTGCATGGGAAGGTGCCCTGGGAGGGGGTGGGGAGTAGGGGGTGATGGAGGAGTGGACCAGGGTGTTAAGGAGCGAGTGGTCTCTATGGAATTCTGACGGGGGCGGTGGTGAGGGAGAGATGTGTTGGTGGTGACATCATGCTGGATTTGATGGAAATGGGGAAGGATGATCTTTTGAATGCGGAGGCTGGTGGGGTGAAAAGTGAGGACAAGGGGGACCCTATCATGGTTCCGGGAGAGAGAGGAAGGTCTGAGAGCAGAAGTGATGGAGGAACTGAACCTGAGCTATCTAAAATCATGGCCAATTTATGATTCTGCATTGGATCCAGTCCTGGGTGGGAACAAATCCTAGGGAATATCTGAATCCGGGAATGGGTCTGAATCTGCGGAATGAGTTAGATCAAATCCTATGGCGTGGTCTTAACCTGGTGAGGTTACGAACGTAGTGAGGGTTGGATCTGGGGAGGGTCTGAACCCGGGGATGGTCAGCCTCGGGGATGGTCCAAACCCAACCTCATTACAGCCTTGGTTCAAACATGGCCAAAACAGCTGAATTCCCGAGGAGAGGTGAGTGTGACTGCCCTTGACATCAAGGCAGCATTTGACCGAATGTGGCTTCTAATAGACCTAGCAAAACTGGGGTCTATGGGAATCAGGGGGAAAACTCTCCGCTGCTGGGGTCATACTGAGCGCAAAGGAAGATTGTTGTGGTTGTTGGTGGTCAATCATCTCAGCTCCAGGACATCACTGCAGGAGTTCCTCAGGGTAGTGTCCTCGGCCCAACCATTTTCAGCTGCTTCATCAATGACCTTCCTTCGATCATAAGGTCAGAAGTGGGGATGTTCGCTGATGACTGCACATTGTTCAGCACCATTTGCGACTCCTCAGATACTGAAGCAGTCCATGTCCAAATGCAGCATGACCTGGACAATATCCAGGCTAGGGCTGACAAGTGGCAATTATCCTGGTGCAGGACTGAACCTGAGAAGTGTCTATACCCGTTGAGTGGCAGAAGCCTGGGATGATGCAAACACGGGGAGAGTCTGAACCCAGGGTGATACTGAAGTTGGAGAGGGTCCAAACCTGGGGAGGGTCTGAACCCAGGGAGCGCCCGAGCCTGGTGAGGGTCCGAATCTGGTGATGGTCCGAGTCCGCGGGGTGTCCGAACCTGGGGGAGAACAACACAATCCCATAGAGGCTCCAATCACGGGAACGTTCTGATCCAGCGAGGGTGTGAAGCTGGGCTGTGGTCGAATCCTTGGAGAGGTCCCAATCCCTGGGAAGCTCCATAATTGGGACATGGGGCGGGGGTGTGGGTAGGTGCTATCGTTCCGAACACCATTCCCAGATGGCTCTTGATGGGTTGGAGGGTCCGATGAGGAAACACAAAGAGTCAGAGTTAAACCCGAAAAGCAACCTCAGTAAAATATTTACATTGGCATCAGGTCATGGCTGTGATTTTAAATTTCAAACTCTGATAATCTATTCCCCCACCCCAACCTCTCCTCCCTCCCCCATACACACACACACACACGCAGGCACACGGAGATACACAGACACACAAACACACACAAAGGCCCACACAGACTCACAGACATACACAGACACAGAATCACACAAACACAAACACACTCAAAGACGTACACACAGGATTGCACAGACCCACATACACACACACACACAGACTCACACACATACACACACACAGACACATACCGAGACACTAACACGCACATCAACACACAAACACACACATACAGACACACACACACACACACACACGCACACTGACCACTCATACCACACGTTATCTGGTGGTAAATTCCTGCCCTTTTCTTCTGAGCCTGACAGAGACAATTGTGCATCACTAATTCCCAGTTTCCCTTTCCTTCTCGCTCTTACAGCTAATTTACTGACAATTCTGATACTTTCCCGGGGTAAGTGTTGTCTCTCCAATTGCACCACTCGCTACCTGGTGGCCATGACAACGGCTGATCTACTGGTCATCGTCACTGAGGTCATACTGAGACAGCTATATTTATATTATTTCCAACTGTCGTTCCTGGACATCACCCCTGTCTGTAGTGTCCACAATGCCCTGCTTCATGCAGCCACAGACTGTGCTGTCTTGTTCACAGTCACTTTCTCCTTTGACCGATTTGTGGCCATTTGTTGCCAGAAACTGAAAAGAAAATATTGCACTGAGAAAACTACGGCTGTGGTTCTAGCAACAACCGGCATTCTGCTCTGCTTAAAAAACATTCCACACTGCTTTCCACAGGAACCTGGAGAGATCATCGACAATGTACCCTGGTTCTGTTATACAAAGCCAAGCTATTTTACTGACCCCGGATGGGTGGGATTTGACTAGTTTGATACGATTTTAACCCCACTGCTCCCTTTCAGTTTAATCCTGTTGATCAACGCTCTGACAGTCAGACACATTTTAGTGGCCAGTCGGGTACGGAAGGGGCTGAGGGATCAGAGCCAGGGAGAGAATCGCAGTGACCCAGAGATGGAGAGCAGGAGGAGGTCTGTGATTTCACTCTTCACCATCTCCGGCAGCATCATTCTCCAGTGGTCGGTGTATGTTATAGATTTCTTATATTACACCTTTACAGGAAGAGATCCCAGTGATTACTCCGAGTCTGAATATATATTTGGGAAATTCGGATTTATGTTGAATAATCTCAGTTGCTGCACAAACACATTTATTTATGGGGTGACACAGTCCAAGTTCAGAGAACAGGTCAAGAATTTGATGAAATATCCGCTTACACCCATTATTCAATTGAGGAAGAAACAAAACAACTGAGAACAGGCCAGGGGCGGCTCCCAGCGTTTCCAGCCCATGAGTGGAATGTTTATCCACAAACACCCAATTAGTTCATGCCAGCCTGAGACGGACAGCAGCCCCATCCAATCAGGGTATTTCCCACTCTTTCGGACTGAGAGACATTCAATCAGAGCGCTCGCTATATGACTGGCAGCTGATGAAACCAATGGAAAGTGCCTAAGTAGCGACCTATATCTACCCAGTCAACAGCAACAGAAAACGCTGTCTCATGGACAAAAGGACAGAGGGGGTGTTAATGGTGGTGGTAAGGACTAGAGGAGGTGCTGATTTCGGCATCAAGGTAAGAAAGCAGAATGTGAAAATAGCAGGACAAGGGTAAGCACCATGTGAAAGAACGACATGAATCAGTGACAGGCGGCCCTTGTGGGTGTGGGCTGAGGTGGGTGGGACGGGACAGTTGGCAGGGGAAAAAAGATCGAAAATAAGATAAAATGTGGGAATAAAACAATGAATGAATGAATAAAAATTCAAAATAAATAAAAATAAAAATAAGTGGATAAAAAACAAAAAAAAAATGAGAGTGTATATGGAAAAAAGGTAGAAAACGGGGGTGAGGATGGAGTAGGGTTAGTTCATGGTCTGAAGCTCTTGAACTCAATGTTAAGCCCGGAAGGCTGTGCCTAATCGGATGAGGTTATAAATGGAGTAAAGGTCCGTCTGCAGCATTCCCAGAGCACGAGCAGGGTGGGTGCAGCACGGGGTTAGGTACCAAGTCAATCTCTCTCCTCACTGACCCCATCAAACCACCATTCTTCATCAATATGTTTTCCAGACTTTCATTAGCTTTGCACAGATGTGCTTAAAAATGTTTTCAGAAGTTTTATTTCTAAGCCTTTCCCTCATTAACTTACACTTTATACTAAGATTTCCGTTAAACACTGATCACCTCTCTATCTTCGCACTGAATTGTGTTGATGTTCCTGTCACATTGATGGACGCTGGGTGATGTTGTCCCCTCCCTGATTGAATATCTGTCGAATTTCCCACTCCGCATGTGTAGGAGAATCCATCAGCCAGCACAGGGTCACGTTGTATCACTAAAATCACAACAGAGAGGAACAGGTTTCAGAGAGAGAGGTTTTGACAGATTTTTGTTTTTAACTTTATTCGCCCCCCACCTCCAGAAATAACATTTCCCATTGCACAGAGAGATATACACAGATACAGACACACAGAGCGATAAACACAGAGACAGACACACAGAGAGATATACACAGAGACAGACACACATATAGATATACACAGAGACAAACACACAGAGAGATATACACAGAGACAAACACAGAGAGATATACACAGAGACAAACACACAGAGAGATATACACTGAGACAAACACACATAGAGATATACACAGAGACAAACACACATAGAGATATGCACAGAGATTGACACACATAGAGATATACACAGAGACAAACACACACAGAGATGTACACAGAGACAAACAAACAGAGAGCTATACACAGAGACAACCACATATAGAGATATACACCGAGACAAACACGGAGAGAGATATACACTGAGACAGACAGACATAGAGATATACACAGAGACAAACACACATAGAGATATACACAGAGATTGACACACATAGAGATATACACAGAGATTGACACACATAGAGATATACACAGAGACAAACACACACAGAGATGTACACAGAGACAAACACACAGAGAGATATACACTGAGACAAACACACATAGAGATATACACAGAGACAAACACACATAGAGATATACACAGAGATTGACACACATAGAGATATACACAGAGACAAACACACATAGAGATATACACAGAGACAAACACACAGAGAGATATACACAGAGACAAACACACAGAGAGATATACAAAGAAGCAATCACACAGAGAGATATAGACAGAGACAGAGACATATAGAAATATACAGACAGACACACATAGAGATATACACAGAGAAAAAAACACGGGGAGATATACACAGAGACAAACACACATAGAGATATACACAGAGACAGACACACATAGAGATATACACAGAGACAGACAAACATAGAGATATACACTGAGATAAACACACACAGAGATATACACAGAGACAAAAACACAGAGAGATATACACAGAGATAAACACACGTACAGATATACACAGAGACAAACACACAATGAGATATACACAGAGACAGATACACGTAGAGATATACACAGAGATAAACAGACACAGAGATATACACAGAGACAAACACACAGAGAGATATACACCGAGACAAACACAGAGGGAGATATACACTGAGACAAACACACATAGAGATATACACAGAGACAAACACACATAGAGATATACACAGAGACAGACACACATAGAGATATACACAGAGACAGACAAACATAGAGATATACACTGAGATAAACACACACAGAGATATACACAGAGACAAAAACACAGAGAGATATACACAGAGACAAGCACACGTACAGATATACACAGAGACAAACACACAATGAGATATACACAGAGACAGATACATATAGAGATATACACCGAGACAAACACAGAGAGAGATATACACTGAGACAAACACACAGAGAGATATACAAAGAGGCAATCACACAGAGAGATATAGACAGAGACAGAGACATATAGAAATATACAGACAGACACACATAGAGATATACACAGAGACAAAAACACGGAGAGATATACACTGCGACAAACACACATAGAGATATACACAGAGACAGACACACATAGAGATATACACAGAGACAGACAAACATAGAGATATACACTGAGATAAACACACACAGACATATACACAGAGACAAAAACACAGAGAGATATACACAGAGACAAACACACGTACAGATATACACAGAGACAAACACACAATGAGATATACACAGAGACAGATACACATAGAGATATACACAGAGATAAACAGACACAGAGTTATACACAGAGACAAACACACAGAGAGATATACACAGAGACAAACACACATAGAGATATACACAGAGACAAACACACAGAGAGATATACACAGATATAAACACACATAGAGATATACACAGAGACAAACACACGTACAGATATACACAGAGACAAACACACAGAGATATACACAGAGACAGGCACTACATAGCGATATAAACAGAGACAAACACACAGAGAGATATACACAGAAGCAATCACACAGAGAGATAAACACAGAGACGGAGACATTAGAAATATACAGAGAGAGACAAACATAGAGATATACACAGAGACAAACACACAGAGAGATATACACTGAGACAAACACACAGTGAGATATACACAGAGACAGACACACAGAGAGATATACACAGAGACAGACAAACAGAGATATATACACAGAGACAAAAACAGAGACAGAAATACACAGAGGCAAAAACACAGAGAGATTTACACAGAGACAAACACACATAGAGAGATATACACAGAGACAAAAACACAGAGAGATTTACACAGAGACAAACACACAAACAGATGTACACAGAGACAAACACACATAGAGATAGACAGAGAGACAGACACACATAGAGATATACACAGAGATAAATAGACACAGAGATATACACAGAGACAAACACACAGAGAGATATACACAGAGACAAACACACATAGAGATATACACAGAGACAAACACACAAAGAGATATACACAGAGATAAACACACAGAGAGATATACACAGAGACAGACAAACAGAGATATATACACAGAGACAAAAACACAGACAGATATAGACAGAGACAGAAACACAGAGAGATTTACACAGAGACAAACACACATAGAGAGATATACGCAGAGACAAACAAACAGATAGATATACACAGAGACAGGCACACATAGAGATTTACACAGAGACAAAAACACAGAGAGATATACACAGAGACAGACACACATAGAGATATACACAGAGATAAACAGACACAGAGATATACACAGAGACAAAAACACAGAGAGATATACACAGAGACAAACACACATAGAGATATACACAGAGATAAAACACACAAAGAGATATACACAGAGATAAATACACATAGAGATATACACAGAGACAAACACACAGAGATATACACAGAGACAGGCACGCATAGCGATATAAACAGAGACAAACACAGAGAGAGACATACACTGAAGCAATCACACAGAGAGATATACACAGAGACAGAGACATTAGAAATATACAGAGACAGATACACATAGAGATATACACAGAGAAAAACACACAGAGAGATATACACAGAGACAAACACACAGAGAGATATACACAGAGACAGACAAACACAGAGATATACACAGAGACAGACAAACAGAGATATATACACAGAGACAAAAACACAGACAGATATACACAGAGACAAAAACACAGAGAGATTTACACAGAGACAAACACACATAGAGAGATATACGCAGAGACAAACAAACAGATAGATATACACAGAGACAGGCACACATAGAGATTAACACAGAGACGAAAACACAGAGAGATATACACAGAGACAGACACACAGAGAGATATACACAGAGACAGACACACAGAGAAATATACACAGAGACAAAAACACAGACAGATATACACAGAGTCAAAACACAGAGAGATTTACACAGAGACAAACAAACATAGAGAGATATACACAGTGACAGACACACAGAGATATACACAGAGACAAACACAGAGAGTGTTATACACAGAGACAAACACACAGAGACAAATACACATAGGGATATACACAGAGACAAACACACATAGGGATATATAACAAATGATAGAGAGAGATACAGAGACAGGAACACACACAGAGATATACCGAGTAATAGAGATACACACAGAGACAAGCACACATAGAGGTATACACAGAGAAAGACACACAGAGAGATATACACAGAGACAAACACACAGAGAGATATGCACAGAGACAAACACACGGAGATATACACAGAGACAGATACACATAGAGATATGCACAGAGACAAACACACATAGAGATATACACAGAGACAAACACACATAGAGATATACACAGAGAAAGACACACAGAGAGATATACACAGAGACAAACACATATAGAGATATACACAGAGACAGGCACACATAGAGATTTACACAGAGACAAAAACACAGAGAGATATACACAGAGACAGACACACATAGAGTTATACACAGAGATAAACAGACACAGAGATATACACAGAGACAAAAACACAGAGAGATATACACAGAGACAAACACACATAGTGATATTCACAGAGATAAAACACACAAAGAGATATACACAGAGATAAATACACATAGAGATATACACAGAGACAAACACACAGAGATATACACAGAGAAAGACACACAGAGAGATATACACAGAGACAGACACACATAGAGATATACACAGAGACAAACACACAGAGAGATATACACAGAGACAAACACACAGAGATATACACAGAGACAGTCACACATAGAGATATACACATAGACAAACACACAGAGAGATATACACAGAGACAAACACACAGAGAGATATACAGAGAGGCAATCACACAGAGTGATATACACAGAGACAGAGACACATAGAAATATCCAGAGACAGACAGACATAGAGATATACACAGAGACAAACACACAGAGAGATATACACAGAGACAAAAACACAGAGAGATTTGCACATAGACAAACACACAGAGAGATATACACAGAGACAAACACACATAGAGATATACACAGAGACAAAATCACAGAGAGATTTACACGTAGAAAAAGACACGGAGAGATATACACAGAGACAAACACACATAGAGATATACACAGAGGCAATCACACAGAGTGATATACACAGAGACAGAGACACATAGAAATATACAGAGACAGACAGACATAGAGATATACACAGAGGCAATCACACAGAGTGATATACACAGAGACAGAGACACATAGAAATATACAGAGACAGACAGACATAGAGATATACACAGAGACAAACACACAGAGAGATATACACAGAGACAAAAACACAGAGAGATTTACAGAGAGACAAACACACATAGAGATATATACACAGAGACAAACACGCAGATACAAATACACGTAGAGATATAAACAGAGACAAACACACATAGCGATATGGACCAAATGATAGAGAGAGATACAGAGACAGGAACACACACAGAGATATACCGTGTAATAGAGATATACACAGAGACAAACACACAGAGAGATGTACACAGAGACAAACACACAGAGAGATATACAAAGAGAGAAACACACGGAGATATACACAGAGACAGGCACACATAGAGATATACACAGAGACAAACACACAGAGAGATATACACAGAAGAAATCACACAGAGTGATATACGCAGAGACAGAGACACATAGAAATATACAGAGACAGACAGACATAGAGATATACACAGAGACAAACACACAGAGAGATATACACAGAGACAGCCACACATAGAGATTTACACAGAGACAGATACACAGAGAGCTATACACAGAGACAACGACACAGAGAGATTTACACAGAGACAAACACACAGAGAGATATACACAGAGACAAACACTCATAGAGATATACACTGGGAGAAACACACAGAGAGATATACACAGAGACA
Organism: Cetorhinus maximus; assembly: GCF_964194155.1. Classification (NCBI taxonomy): domain Eukaryota; kingdom Metazoa; phylum Chordata; class Chondrichthyes; order Lamniformes; family Cetorhinidae; genus Cetorhinus; species Cetorhinus maximus. The sequence continues at coordinate 275,006 of NW_027596176.1, read as the reverse complement.
AACACACAGAGATATACACAGAGACAGGCACACGTAGCAATATACACAGAGACAAACACACAGAGAGATATACACAGAGACAGACACACAGAGAGATATACACTGAGTCAAAAACACAGAGATTTACACAGAGACAAACACACATAGATAGATGCACAGAGACAAACACACATAGAGAGATATACACAGAGACAAACACACAGAGAGATATACACAGAGACAGACACACAGAGACATACACAGAGACAAACACATAGAGATATATACACGGAGACAAACACACAGATACAAATACACGTAGAGATATAGACAGAGACAAACACACATAGCGATATGTACCAAATGATAGAGAGAGATACAGAGACAGGAGCACACACAGAGATATACCGAGTAATAGAGATATACACAGAGACATACACACATAGAGATATACACAGAGACAGACGCACCGAGAGATATACACAGAGACAAACAAACAGAGAGAAATACACAGAGACAAACACACAGAGAAATACACAGAGACAGGCACACATAGAGATATACACAGAGACAAACACACAGAGAGATATACACAGAGACACACACACACACACAGAGATATACACAGAGTCACTCACACAGAGAGATATACACAGAGACAGAGACACATAAAAATGTACAGAGACAGACACACATAGAGATATACACAGAGACAAACACTCAGAGGGATATACACAGAGACAAACATACAGAGAGATATACACAGAGACAGGCGTACATAGAGATTTACACAGAGACAAAAGCAAAGAGAGATATACACAGAGACAGACGCACAGAGAGATATACACAGAGACAGACACACAGAGATATATACACAGAGGCAAAAACACAGAGAATTACACAGAGACAAACACACAGAGAGATAGACAGAGACAAACGCACATAGAGAGATATACACAGAGACAAACACACAGAGAGATATACACAGAGACAGACACACAGAGATATACACAGAGACAAACACATAGAGAGATATACACAGAGACAAACACACATAGGGATATATACCAAATGATAGGGAGAGATACAGAGACAGGAACACACACAGAGATAGACCGAGTAATAGAGATATACACAGTGACAAACACACATAGAGATATACACAGAGACAGACACACAGAGAGATACACAGAGAGACAACCACACAGAGAGATATACCAATTAATAGAGAGATACACAGAGACAGGCACAAAGATACAGTGATGCATAGAGGGAGATACACAGAGGCACACACACACACACACACACACACACACACACACACTGATATACCGAGTAATAAATACAGAGACAGACACAAAGATACAGAGATGCACACAGCGAGATACACAGAGGCACACACACAAACACACACAGACACAAACACAAACAGATATACCAAGTGATACAGAGAGATACAGAGACACACACAAAGATACGGAGATACACACAGAGAGATACACAAAGACACACACACACTGACATACGGAGTGATACAGCGAGATACACAGAAACAGACACAGAGATACAGAGATTCACACAGAGAAATACGCAGAGACAACACAAAGTGATATACGGAGAGACACGGGGATACACAGGCATGGAGATACAAAGATACACACAGAGAGGTACACAGTGACAAACGCACACAAAACTTTACTGAGAGATGCAGAGAGACAGACACACACACCGATATATGGAGTGATACAGAGAGATACACAGAGACAGACACAAACAGATATACAGAGTGATACAGAGAGATACACAGAGATAGACACACAGATATACAGAGTGATAGAGAGAGATACACAGAGGCAGACACACACACAGATATACAGAGTGGTACAGAGAGATACACAGAGACAGACACAGACACAGATATACAGAGTCATACAGAGAGACACACACAGGGGGCAGAGTTTTCCATTTGTGAGATTAAGTGAGATATTGGGTGGTTTTCGCGGTACCCACCAGGCTAGCCAGAATGACGAGCACTCGTGCCCGATTCCCTGCTTGGAAGCTCATTAATTCTGCCCGGGCGAGTATCAGCCCCATTCCTCTGATGGGGTGAGAGCTGAAACGTCAGCTGATGGGGTCAAAGGTCCAGGTGCCATATTTAAATGCCAATCAATCAAATACGGGGTCAAAATCATGGAACGCCCCTCCTAACAGCACTGTGGCTGAACTACTCTCCACACCCTTGTGTGACGCCAGGGAGATGTGTTTAAATCTTTACTGGAAGTGTGTGGTGTAAGCGTTTCTATCCCTTCTTCCTCAAGGAAAACTATTGAGTGAGGGCAGCTCATCAGGATTGATATTCTGGTGGCATGCGTGCCTTCTCAGTGTTAGTGGCACAAGGAAAGACATGCACGGGAGGAGGAGATCACTAGGAATCTCCACATCTCAGTTGCAGTAGTGTTTGCATCATTAGAGAGCGGTGAAGACTTCAAGTCTTCTCTCGCATCGATCTTGTTGCTCAAGGGACTCTCAGTTCCCAGTTCTCACTCACAGGGCCCCACGGACCAAAGCAAAGCCCATGGCCTGGCCATTCCTAAGCTCAGAATGTGCAAGTGTGAATGCGGGGCTCGTTCTGACTGAAAGTGGGAAGGGACAGGCCCTGAGTTGAAAAAAGTGGCATTGAGGGCGAGGAGAGATGTGCCCCTTTGCCCTCACTTAACTTCACCCTTCCTGGGACCTGTCAGCGATCAGTGTATCACGGGCACGTCTCCCACATCTTCCCTCCTCAATGATGTGATGGCACTCACACTGACCCTCAGCAGCCCCCTGAAGTTCCTGGACCTCCGGGTCATCATCCTCTGATCAGCTCCCATCCTCCTCCAGGTCATCCTCTGGCAGGGAGTCACTTATTTGCATAGCCAGATTGTGAAGGGAGCACCACACCTGCGATGATGCGGGGGACCCTGTCGGGAGTGTATTGGAGTGAGCCACCTGAGCGGTCCAAGTATCTGAAACTGCATCTTCAGGCGCCCTCTGGCCTGCTCTGTAAGGGAGTGTGTGGAGCTGTGAGCAGCGTTGCACCTCTCCTCGGGACGACTATGAGGGCGACACACTGGTCTCACCCGCCAGCACTTCAGTGGGTACCAGTTAACCCAAAGCCCCCTTTTCTGTAGACGTAATGCTCCCTCGAAAATCTCAGGCACCTGGGAGTGACTCAGGATGTAGGAGTCTTGGCAACTCCCAGGGCACCGTGCACAAACGTGCTGTACGTTCTTCCGGTGACCACCTGACAGTTGTTCACTGATGGAATGATAGCTCTTGCGGTTTATAAACATTAGGGGCAGCTGCCATGAAGCCTGTATAGCCACATGGGTGCCTCAATTGCACCCTGCACTCTTGGGAAGCCTGAGATGGTGGCGAAGCAGGTGAATCTCGCAGCCTGGCTATCTTCATCCAGAGCAAACCTGGCATAATGATGGGCCTTCCTGCAAAGCCTGCACAACCCTCCCTATCTCTGTAACCTCCTCCAGCCCCTACAACCCTCCCTATCTCTGTAACCTCCTCCAGCCCCTACAACCCTCCCTATATCTGTAGCCTCCTCCAGCCCCTAAAACCCTCCCTATCTGTGTATCCGCCTCCAGCCCCTACAACCCTCCCTATCTCTGTAACCTCCTCCAGCCGCCCCTAAAAACCTTACTATTTCTGTAGCCTCCTACAGCCCTGACAGCCCTCCTTATCTCCTTAACCTCCGCCAGCCCCTAAACCCCCCCTTTCTCTCAAACCTCCTCCAGCCCCTACTATCCTCCCTATCTCTGTAGCCTCCTGCAGCCCTTACAACCATCCGTATCTCTGTGGCCTCCTCCAGCCCCTACAACCCTCCCTACCTCTGTAACCAGCTCCAGCCCCTACAACCCTCCCTATCTCTGTCACCTCCTCCAGCCTCTGCAACCCTCCCTATCTCTGTAGCCTCCTCCAGCCCCTGCAACACTCCCTATCTCTTTAAACTCCTCCAGCCCCTACAAATCTCGCTATCTCTGTAGCCTTCTCCAGCCACTACAACACTCCCTATCTCTGTAACCTCCTCCAGCCCTGACAACACTCCTTAACTCTGTAACCTCCTCCAGCCCCTATACTCCTCCCTATCTCTGTAACCTCCTCCAGCCCCTACAGACCTATGTATTTCTGTAACCTCTTCCAGCCCCTACAACCCTCCCTATCTCTGTAACCTCCTCCTGCCCCTAGACCCCTCCCTATCACTGTAACATGCTCGAGCCCCTAAACCATTCCCTATCCCTGTAACCTCCTCCAGCCCCTACACCCTTCCTTATCCCTGTAACCTCCTCCAGCCCCTACAACTCACCCTATCTCTGTAACCTACTCCAGTCATTACAACCCTCCCTATTTCTGTAACCTCCTCCTGCCCCTACCACCCTTCCTGTCTCTGTAACCTCCTCTAGCCCCAACACCCCTCCCTGTCTCTGTAACCTCCTCAAGCCCCTACAGACCTCCCTATATCTGTAACCTCCTCCAGCCCCTACATACCTCCCTATCTCTGTAAGCTCTTCCAGCCCCTGCAACCCTCCCTATCTCTGTAACCTACTCCAGCCCCTACAGACCTATCAATTTCTGTAACCTCCTCAAGCCCCTACAATCCTCCCTATCTCAGTAACCTCCTCCAGCCCCTAGACCCCTCCCTATCACTGTAAAATGCTCGAGACCCTAAACCATTCCCTATCCCTGTAACCTCCTCCAGCCACTACAACCTTCCTTATCCCTGTAACCTCCTCCAGCCCCTTCAACCCTCCCTATCTCTGTAACCTACTCCAGTCACTACAACCCTCCCTATTTCTGTAACCTCCTCATGCCCCTACCACCCTCCCTGTCTCTGTAACCGCCTCTAGCCCCAGCACCCCTCCCTGTCTCAGTAACCTCCTCAAGCCCCGACATACAATCCTATCTCTGTAACCTCCTCCTGCCCTTACATACTTCCCTATCTCTGTAAGCTCTTCCAGCCCCTACAACCCTCCCTATCTCTGTAAACCTCCTCCAGCCAACTACAACCCTCCCTATTTCTGTAACCTCCTCCAGCCCCTACAACCCTCCCTATATCTGTAACCTCCTCCAGCCCCCTACAACACTCCCTATCTCAGTTACCTCCACCAGCCCCTACAATCCTCCCTATCTCTGTAACCTCCTCCAGCCCCTACAACCCTCCCTATGTCTGTAAACTCCACCAGCTCCCACAACCCTCCCTATCTCTGTAACCACCTCCAGCCCCTTCAACCCTCCCTATCTCTGTAACCACCTCCAGACCCTACAACCCTCCCTATCTCTGTAACCTTCTCCAGCCACTGCAACCCTCCCGATCTCTCTAACCTCCTCCAGCCACTACAACCCTCCCTACTCTTTAACCTCCTCCAGTCACTGCAACCCTCACTATCTCTTTAACCTCCTCCAACCCACGAAAACCCTCCTTATCTCTGTAACCTCCTCCAGCCACCAGAACCCTTCCTATATCTGTAACCTCCTCCAGCCCCAACAACCCTCCCTGTATCTGTAACCTCCTCCAGCCCCCTACAACACTCCCTATCTCTGTAACCTCCTCCAGCCCCAACAACACTCCCTATCTCGGTAACCTCCTCCAGCCCCTACAACACTCCCTATCTCTATAACCTCCTCCAGCCCCCTACAACACTCCCTATCTCCCTAACTTCCTCCAGCCCCCTACAACACTCCATATCCCTGTAACCTCCTCCAGCCCCTACCACCCTCCCTATCTCTGTAACCTCCTCCAGCCCCCTACAAATCTCCCTATCCCTGTAACATCCTCCAGCCCCCTACTACCCTCCCTATCTCTGTAACCTCCTGCAGCTCCTAAAACCCTCCCTATCTCTGTAACATCCTCCAGCCCCCTACAACCCTCCCTATCTCTGTAACCTCCTTCAGCCACCTGCCACCCTCCGAGATATCCTCACTTCTCCAATTCTGGCCTCTTGAACATCCCGAATCATTATTGCTCGCACATTGGCGGGTTGTGCGTTCAGTCGCCTGGGCCCTTCAGCTCTGGAATCCCCACCCTCCAAATCTCTCCACCTCTCTCTCCCTCACTTCCCTGCTTTGGGTCACTCCTTTAACCTACTTCTTTGAACCGAGGTTTCCTGTTGAATCCTGAGGCACTGGACAGGTTTCAACAAGGAACAGACAAACTTTATGCCAGAGGAGTTGTCATTTGCTACATTCTTGAACTGGGTCCCTCGACAAGAAGCCCCGCCCTTGGATTACCCACGCTTGGAGCTCATTGGTCACCAACCACATCACGTGATCCCTGATAGACAGGAGGTAGAGGCTGTACCTTCAGATGCCACAGGTCTGGTCACTGGAGCTCATTTCTCCTCATGGGGCTCCCTGGTTTAATTTGTTTTATAATGTTCCTGTGCCACGCCCTGGGACTTTTCCTGATGTTTAGGGTGATACGTAAATTGGAAGTTGTTGTTGTTATGAAACTCTTTGCGACATTCTGGCGAACTGAAGGACTCTGTACCCAGGGGGAGTTCTGTGTTTCGGTTTGGCATCTCAGGGTTGGTACATTTCCACCCCTCAGTGGTGCGGGGGTGGGGAGTGGAGTGAGGGGGAAGATGTCACCTCCAAAGACAACAGAAGAGCTGAACTTGAAAGAAAATTTGGCCGCGTCTTATTTCTCGACGTTGGGGAGATTGGGACAACATTTCGTACAAGCCGCTGGAGGAACAGGTGGGAGGAACACGTTGTTTGGGGTAATTTTGGGATGAGTCCGGGGGGCGCCTGGAGAGGGGAGAATCTCCCAGTTCCTGTGGGTCTGTGGGGAAGAGCACATGCCTGCGATAAACGCCGAGACCATCGTGCGCCTGTGTCCGATTGGGCGAACGACGGGATTCAAAGATACGGAGACATCACCAAATACAACGCTGAGCTTGACCTTAAGAGTTTTCACTATCCCCGAACCATTTCTCCACGGACACTGAGAGGTTATTCGAGAATCCCGGGTCATTCGGAGGATGGATGAATCCAACGGGCCAAAGAGACGAGATTCGGGAGATTCACTTCCAGGTCCCTCCATAGGTGAAAGGGCCTGGAAGTTTGTAAATAAGACATTCCTTGTGCCAATTATAACTTACGGTGTGGCCGTCTGCAAATACTCATTAAAGGAAAGGCAAGAGGGAGCCTTACTCCCTCATGATGAGAACTGTGGGGTCAGGCGGGTGTTGTATCTTAACCCTCCACTCGAGAGGTAATGAAAGAGTTGAGGTGGGGCTGGGGTGGGGCGAGTTTGGTCCTTTGACAGTTCACCACCAGACATTTCCCTGGCGGGACTGTTTTCTGATCACCATGGAGACCATGGTCACTCTGGGTAGATCAGGATTTTGTCTCTACAAGTGATGCTGCATGAAAAATTCACCCACCCGCACCCCCCTCTCAAGCTTCCAAACCCTCAACCCCCATCCCATCTACCGAACACCCCCCTGACCCCGTCCCCACATTCCCACCTCCCCTTCACACACCACCAGCTCTCCTTCTACCTAAAGATCAAAACACTGCCCTCACCAAAATCGCCAAACCATCCCCTTTCCAAACCAACATAGAAAGCTGGAAGGGGTGAATGGCCTCCCCCTGTTCCTGCGTAACAGGCTGGTGATTGGGGTTGTGGTGGATAAATGGCCTCCTCCTCTTTGTGTGTAACACGCTGGTGAAAGAGATGAATGACCACCTCCTGTTCCTGTGTAAAAGACTCGAGGGGCTATATCGCCTCCCGTTGATGTTTAACAGGCTCCAATAGAGGCCAGACCAGGTAAGGATTGCAGATTTCCTTTGCTAAAGGACACCTGGTCTTCCTGGTGGTGACAGGTGGACAGTAGAGGGGCAGTTGTCAGAGAAGAACACTGATTGACTTTGATGAATCTGACTGTGAATACTCGGGACTCAAACAGCAAGTCTATCCGGGAGTTGGACACTTCCGGCCACGTGACCAGGTGTATGTACACTGTGCTCCATCTACCTTGACCAGGTGTATGTACACTGTGCTCCATCTACCTTGACAAGGTGTATGTACGCTGTGCCCCATCTACCATGACCAGGTGTATGTACACTGTGCTCCATCAACCGTGACCAGGTGTATGTACATTGCCCTCTGGCTACTACACATATACTGACACACACACACACACACACACACACACACGCTGGGTTTTAATTGAATTGCAGACAGTCCATCTGGAACTTTTGAGTTATCAAAAGGGAAGCTGGGTTCGAAATGCTAAATACGTAAGCATGGCTGCAGTTTTGGAATGTGAGGTGTAAGAAAGATTACATTTTTAGATAAACCAGTGTAGTTTGAATTGCAAAGAAATGGTAAGGTGTTGCACTTATCCTAAACAAGTTAAGCCAAACAGCGTGATTATTTTTTCCATAGGTTACTGATAATATGAGTACTATGGAAGATGTGTATTATGGGAAAAGTTAAGTTGCAAATGCATATTGGGACAATGGAATTCACATTAAAAAGGGAGAAACATGTATAAAGGAAGTGACATTCTGTGTAAGGAGAAAGGAATTCTAAGATCTAACACAAGTGCGAAAATTCTCCAGCCTCTGTGCATTAAGTTGCTGTCTACAGGAACCGAAACTAAGGAATCTCACTGGAAATATCTCTGTCCAGGGTATTGTGTGATGTGCCTGGGTCTGTTGAAATCTATTTCGTTTTACTGCTGGTATAAAAGGGAGCTAGGTTAATAAGATTTAAGATTTATTATAGTCGTGTTTTGTAGGCCTACGTATGTGCTTAAAATATTTCCTGCCATTAATAAATGGTTAATTTAGTTTTGTAAAAAAAAACTCTAAGACTGGGTGGCCTTGTTAATACTGAATTCAAGGCTTGCATCTCGAAATAAACATACAAATTGAAAAGCAGTTGCGGCAACTGGTTAAAGTTTCCCTCTAGGATTTGAACAGCTCGCTATTTTGCATCGGTTGTGCGACAACACACATACACACACACGCATGCAAAGAGAAACACACACACATATAAACATGCACACAGACACAGGCATGCACACACACACACACGCACACACACAACCCTAATCTTCAGCAATCTCCCATTGCCCCTCGGGCCTTCTCCACCATCCAATAGGATCATGGCTGATCTGATTGCAATCTCCCCGCTAACTGCAACAAACCTCCGCCACCTTATTTATCCAGACTCTTTATAACTCCAACTTCAATCAGTCAAAGGCCCTGCTTCCACCATCCTTAGAGGAAGGGACTTCCAAAGACTCACTCATCTCGGAGGGAAAGAAAAATCTCCTAATTTCTGTTTTAAATGAGCGACCCCCTTATTTTTAAACAGTGACCCCCCTCGTTCCAGAACCTCCCACAAGAGGAAACGTCCTCTCCACATCCCCCCCTGTCTTGGAACCCTCAGGATGTTTCATGTTTCAATCAGATCAATATTCAAAAAGTCATAATCACACACAATCACTATTCACCAGTGTATAAGCTGGTATTTAATTACTAAATGTGAATTGATAACCAATGCAGAGGAATAAAGTTGCTGTTCTATGCTTTATTGGACATGATAACTGATCCATAGGGTCTACACTTAGATCTTCCTTGTTAAAGTGAGCTTGGCAGCCTATACTCCGAGCGGTAAAGTGACTGCGAATTGTGAATTGGACATTATGATAATTACACAGAATATAAACTTGCAGTTCATTTTTATAGGGGGCTTGAAAACACGACGTGGGGCGAAAACTGCAGGCAGTTCTGACTTGGCGCTTATATGCCATTAACATTGAAAAGCACTGTGGACTGTGAGGAGGACTGTCCCGAATTTCAAAAGGACATCGGGCAAGTTGGTGCAATGAGTGGTCAGTGAGCGGGCGAAGTACAACACAGAGTAATGTGAAGTGAATCAATTTGGTATAATCCTATAAAATAGAGGGTGCGACTGGAAAGGGGCTGCAGGAGCAGAAGGACCTAGGGGTACATGTGCCAGAGTCATTGAAGGTGGCAGGGCAGGTTGAGAGTGCGCCCAGTGAAGCTTACCTGGGTTTCATTAATGTGTGTATGGAGTACAAGAACATGGGTTGTGGGTGAATTTGGAAAGACATTAGCTCTTTTCCGATTTTTATTCTTTCATTGGATGTGGGCACTGCTGGCTAGGGCTGCTTTTATTGCCCATTCCTATTTGCCCCTTGAGAAGGTGGTGGGTGAGCTGCCTTCTTGAACCGCTGCAGTCCCATGTGGTGTAGGTACACCCACAGTGCTGTTAGGGAGGGAGGTCCAGGATTGTGACCCAGCGACATTGAAGGAACGGCCGATATATTCCCAAGTCGGGATGGTGAGTGGGTCGGAGGGGAACTTCCAGGTGGTGGTGTTCCCCATGTGTCTGCTGCCCTTGTCCTTCTACGTTGTAAAGGTTGTGGGTTTGGAAGGTGCTGTCTAAGGAGGTTTGGTGACTGTGTGCAGTGCATCTTGTAGATGGTGCGCACACTGCTGCTACTGTGGTTGATGGGGTGCCAAGCAAGCGGGGCTTCTTTGTCCTGGATGGTGTCGAGCTTCTCGAGTGTTGTTGGATCTGTACACATCCAGGCAAGTGGGAAGTATTCTCGCCGAAACTGTTCCCATCCGTGACAAGTTCGGGGGCCAGAGGGTACAGATTGAATGCAATTAGTAAAAGAGGCAAATACGATGTGAGGAGAAACCTTTTCACACAACGAGTGGTTAAGGAATGGAAATCACTGCCTGAAAGTCTGGTAGAGGCAGGTACAATTGAAGCAATTAAGGAGGGAATTAGACTGTTATCTGCCGGGTTACAAAAAGGAGGTGGGATAATGTCAACGAGGGAACTGCTCATCCGGAAGCCGGAAGCAGACAAGATGGGCTGAAAGGCCTCATTCTGCAACTTGTGGTCAGCACGGATCATGGCCTCAAATTGCTTACGGACATATTGAAGTTTAAAGTAAGGAATGTGCTTTTTAAAAAAGGACCTACAAGCAAAAGTTGGACGGGACTGTAAAGTACCCATTGGCTGGGAAATGCCTATGTGGATTACAAATGGCCAACTATCCAGAGAATGGAATGTCACACCGAAAATTCATCAAGGCCGACATCAGGCAGAGGCACTTCAAAGGAAGAGATGCAAAGCAAAATTAAAAAAAAAACGGATCAACTCTCTCAGCAAGAATTATCTCCTGTTGAGTTTTCTCCCAGACTGTGGAAACGATCTAAGTTAAAAGAAAGCAGTTTCTGTGCAAATGACATGTTTGTTCTATTTTTTTTTCCCTTCCAGGAATACACAAGAAAAGGGGTTAAAAAGCCAACTGCAACCCTGCTCGCTGTGTGCTAGTGTTGACGTTGCAGGCCTGGTGTGGGAGGATGCGCTGTGAAGGTCACAGCTGAAGAACATCATCCAGGCATCCCTGCACTTGTGGGTAAAGAAGTCCCTTCTCTCTGATCGCAGGGACCAAGTCACAATCAGCAAAGCCACAGCAGAAACGGGGAGCAGGGCAACCCCTTTCAGCCCACCTGCAGGACTGAGAATCGCCAAACCCACTGCACAACTGGCAAAGTCACCTCTACCGGAATCACCCAGCTTAATGGCCGCAACGCTTCACTTCACGGACAAGACAAAGACTCATTCGTATATATTACTTAACTTTTACTTTTGGACTCAAGACTCATTTCTAATCCGTGTGCTTGTGTTACATTTATATCATTTTTGATCTCCTTATATTAATTAATACGCTCACTTTTTCTTTCACTCAAGAGAGCCTGGTTAAATTGGCTCCTTTTAAAACACAAATACTTTTGAACTGGGAAAAGGTACCAAGAGGGAAGGGGACCTTTTTAAGGAGCAACCGAGAGGCTTGATTAAGGAATGGGAGCCAGTTGGTCCCTCCGCCCCCGGGAGCAGAACAACTTGGGGTCCCTCCTCTGGGGTTATAAGAAATTGAGGCAACCTCGCCTGTGGACTGGTCGTAACAGCTTAAATAATTCTGTGAATCTGCTATTTTATTTTGTGCTGGCTCTTCCCTGGGTCCCTCTTCTCTCACCCTCTGAACATCAAGGAAATATAGTTGCCCGACCCTAATTCCTCAGCGTGTCTCTGCTTTAAGAGGCGTTGCTCACGGCTCCCATCAGGAGCGGGCGACATGACGTCATGACGCTGGGCGGTGACCCTGTGGGAATTCCACTCCGAGGCTGCAATCACGATTGGTTCACAAGCCTCAAGGGCACCCTCGGATTGGCTTGCGGGAATGTCAATCACACTGTGTCTTTGGTGGGGAAGGGGGGTGCAAGGGCTAGGACGGCCCTCTGATTGGATGGCAAAACAAAAAGAGGATTACCTGGAAAAACTCAGCAGGTCTGGCAGCATCGGCGGAGAAGAAAAGTGTTGACGTTTCGAGTCCTCATGACCCTTCAACAGAACTGAGCAATATTAGGAGAGGTGTGAAATATAAGCTGATTTAAGGTGGGGGGGAGGGGGTAGAGAAGTTGGGGGGGCGGTTGTTGTTGGAACAAGCAAGCAGTGATAGGAGCAGAAAATCAAATGATGTCACAGACAAAGGAACAAAGAGGTGTTAAAGATGGTGATATTATCTAAGAGAATGTGCTAATTAAGAATGGATAGCAGGACACGCAAGGCACAGCTCTAGTGGGGATGGGGTGGAAAGACTGACAGGGCATTACAGGTATAGATTTAAAATAATGGGAGAAGGTGGGAAAAGAAAAATCTATATAAATTATTGAGAAACACAAAAGGGAGGGGGAAGAAATGGAAAGTGGGTGGGGATGGAGGAGGGAGTTCAAGATCTAAAGTTGTTGAACTCAATGTTCAGTCCGGAAGGCTGTAAAGTGCCTAGTCGGAAGAGAAGGTGCTGTTCCTCCAGTTTGCGCTGGAATGCAATGAAACTGAGGGCACGCGCAGCTTTGAAAAAGGGTGCGGCGGTGCTGCTGGAGGGAGAGGTCGAGCGTGTTCATACGGCGGCGCATGGCACTGAGCGTGGATCTCAGAATGCGACGGGAACAGCAGTCCGAGAAACGTTTTATATCCCGGAGATACCTGTAATCCTGGGCGGGTTGGAAACAAGAGAGATGGGATTTCAGTTGAAATCCACGTGGGGTGAGTTGGAGACGGAGACAGTCACTGAGAAAGGAAATATCGCTGTGAAAGCGAGTTTTATTAAACACCTTGTCAAACACCAGGAGAGAATTGGAAAGCAATGAAGGTGAACAAGGCAGAAGAGAGATACGGAAATCCTGTCGGAGAGCAGAGCAGCACTTCTTCAAGGTAGGCATTTCTTGAAGAGAGGTGCCAGTTAATTAAACACAGAGTAAAAAACATCTTAATGGATGAGGCAGCTGTCATTCAGGCACCAGTCGTCTCCAATTGGACAGGCTGGGTGCAGCTGGCACATTCTATTGGTCGGGCCAGCTCTCAGTCACATCTCACCCCCCACTCTGATTGGCCTGTAGGCCGCGCAGGATGCGGGGATCAGATTGGCCTGCCTGATTGGTTGGGGCCAATTTTCACTCCCGGAAGGATCTCGTTGATTGCCTGAGGCGGCTGTCACTTAGCGGTTACAGGCTTCTCTTTGGTGGAAGCAGAGGTCAGTCACAGCGCGAGCTGTCTGATTGCCTGAGGCGGCTGCCAAACGCCGTACGGAGCTCACTGATTGCCTGAGGCGGCTGCCAATCGCCGGCTGGAGCTCCCTGATTGGCTGAAGGCGGCTGCCAATCCGCGGCTTGAACTCCCTGATTGGCTGAAGGCAGAATCGGAAATGGCGGGAGGTTTACATCCAGCCCTACAGACGTCAGCTCCTCCCCCATGGTTCACTGACTCTGCCCTGGAACTATTGGGAGTTTGGGGATAAATATTCCATTCATGGGCAGGAAACCCTGGGAGCCGCTACTGGGCTGTTCTCAGATGTTTTCCTTCTTCATTAATTGAACAATCGGTGTAAGTGGATATTTCACCACCTTCTTGACCTGCTCTCTGAACTTGGACTGAGTCACCCCATAAATAAATGTGTTTGTGCAGCAACTGAGATTACTCAGCACAAATCCGACTTGTGCAAATATATATTCAGGATCGGTGTAATCATTGGGATCTTTTCCTGTGATGGTGTAATATAAGAAATCTATAACTAACACCGACCACAGGAGAATGAAGCTGCCAGAGATGGTGAAGAGTAAAATCACAGATTTTACCTGCTCTCCATCTCTGTGTCACTGCGATTCTCTCCCTAGCTCTGACCCCTCAGCCCCATACGTAACCGACTGGCCACTAAAATGTGTCTGACTGTCAGAGCGTTGAGCGACATGATTAAAGCGAACGGGAGCGGTGGGGTTAAAACCGTACCAAACCAGTCAAATCCCACCCATCCGGGATCAGTGTAATATCTTGGCTTTGGGTAACAGAACCAGGGTACATTGTTGGTTATCTCTCCAGGTTCCTGTGTAAAGTAGTGTGGGGTGTTTTTTAAACAGAGCAGAACGCCGGTTGTTGCTAGTACCACAGCTGCAGTTTTCTTGGTGCAATATGTTGTTTTCAGCTTCTGGCAACAAATGGCCATAAATCGGTCAAAGGAGAAAGTGACGGTGAACCAGACAGAACAGTCTGTGGCTGCATGAAGCAGGGCAGTGTTAACACGACACACAGGGGTGATGTTCAGTAAACAGCATCGGAAATAATAATAACTGAGCCTCCAGAGTATGACCTTAGTGATAATGACCAGAAGATCTGCCGTTGCCATGGCCACCAGGTAGCGAGTGGTGCAGGTGGAGAGGCCACACTTTCCCCGGGACAGGTTCACAATCGCCAGTAAATTAACTGTAAGAGAGAGAAGGGAAAAGAGGCTGGAAATGAAATGATTAAGCATTTCTTTTGTCTGTCACGGAGACTATGGGATGGATTGAAGCATTGGAGAACCCACCCATATTTCTTCATGTAAATCTAACATCATAACCCTCTATTCCTTTCTCCGTCACATCCTTGCCGTGTTTCCTTTAGAGGGATCTAAACTATTCGCATCAAATACTCCGTGTGTTAGCAACTCGCACTTTCTTACCACTCTTTGTGTGAAGCAGATCCCTCTGAGCTCCCTAAGGGTTCCCTGGTAACTATCTGAAAAAGATGACCTCTGGTAAGGCCCCTTCCCACAAGAAATATTCTCTCTGTATCCACTCTATCGAAACCTTTCATCATTTTACATTTCAAATTACCTCACCCCTCAGGCTTCTTATCCCAAGAGAAAAAGGCACAGTCTGTCAATTCGCTCCTGATATTTATACCCAGGCATATCTGATATGATCGATGTAAATCATCTCTCAACCCTCTCCGGTGCCTGTATATATTTTTTAGATATAATATCCGAACAGAACTGTATCCACTGCTCAAAATGTGGTTTAACCAAGGTTCGATACAGGTTTAGCATATCTGCTCAACTTTTCAATTCATTCCCTCCGAAATAAATTCATGTGTATAGTCCTGCTAATCTGCCTCACAATATTTAGTGATTCGTCTATTTGTATTGCGAGACCCCTTTCTCACTCTCCCACAAATAACTGTGCACATCTCAAGTAATAAGTGACCTCAATGTTTTCCCCACCAAAATGTACCACTTCATATTAAGCTGTGTTGAACCTAATTTGTTAAGTGATCCCCTCCGCTTAGTGACCTACACTCAGTACCATTCTACACTGATAGATACTCCCGCTAATACACAGTGACTGGGGTCAGGTATTTCCCTCCGATAGTGACCCATCCTCAGTACAATTCTACATCGATAGCTTCTCCCTGTAATACACGGTGACTGGTGTCACCCAAACCCACACAGATTACCGTTCTACACGGGTAGATACTCCCAATAATACTCTTTCTGTGAGTTGCCTGAACTGATTCTAGAGCTCCTGATATTCCACTGGAGAACATAAGGTGATATTTCACTGAGTGTGAGAGTTATTGGTAGCGCCTGATTTTCAGTTGAAGCAATGGAAAGAATCGATAGAGATAATCCAGGTTATTTGACTGTAGAAGATGCTACCACTGATCCTGTGTCTAGTTAACTCCACCACTAGGTTAACATGTAACGTTATGAGTATCAGAATAAAATCACGGACCAACTCACATCCACTTACCCGGTACACCCATGATTGCCAGGATCAGGTAAAATATTTTCTTGAAACTGTTAAATATTTCAAGCATATTCTCTGTGAAGTGATGTGTTCCTTCGTGCAGCCGGCAATCCCTCTGTATTGAACTGTGGGGCGATACATTCCCAAAGCCTTTAATTTATACCCTGTGAGAGTGCATCGGGGAATTTGAAGTTGCACCTTTATTTAAACTTGCACAAGCAGACCACGAAAGTGACTTAATTCCCAGTTGTGTTAGCATGTATTTAGCACAGAGACTCTATTGGACGATTCTGATCGCATCAATTAGCTAACAATAAAACATGGAATTTATTATTGATGCAGAACTGATCTGCTCACTGGAAAAAAAAACACATTTTGAAAACAATATTCAGAAATCGAATGGTAGACCCTCTCTGTCTCTGTCCCTCTCCCTCTCTCTCTCTCACACACACAATCTGTCCCTCTCCCTCTCCCTCTCTCTCTCACAAACACTCTGTCCCTTTCCCTCTCTCTCTCTCTCTCACATACAGAATTTGTCTCTCTCTCTCACTCGCAGGGATGTGACTGCCCTCATTAATTGTAGTTCTACATTCAAAGTGTAGAATGTGTCAGTGAGGGTAACAGATTTACACAATCTAAATTTTTGCTCTACAATTGAACATTTCGAATGAGGTCTCTAAAGGAATAGGTTAAACTTGTGTAAAAAAAAGAGGTGCTGGTAAATCTCAGTTGGGATAAATCAACTATTTCCCATCTCGCTGGCTGATAGTACTGGGACTCTACACGGAGCTGTGCAAAGACCAAAGTGATTAACAATATACATCAGAGACTCAGATGAAGGGTTCGAATGTAACGTATCCAGGATTATCAGCTTCCCGGCCTTTTGGCTAGGATCAAGTGTAGTGGTGAAGCGATGGCTGTAACCAGTCCAGCCCCATGGCATGGGGGACCTAAAACCGTCCGGGTGAGGGTGAAGGACAGTGAAGGAGGGGAACCCATGGATCGGACCTTCTTCATCAAGCGGGTCCTGTTGAAGGGCGTGTGGATGTGAAGCGGAGGAGATTTACTCCCTGCAGGACCCTGGATGTTTCGAGGTGACTTTCAAGCGAGTGGCAGCTGGCGTCCAGTTCCTGAAGGTGTTCGAGGAGAAGAGAGACCGGCCGGAGATGAAGATCCTGACGGTGGAGTCGGTCTTTGCTCTGCCATTGTAACGGGACCGGGTGGTGACGGTGCATCTCTACAACCCCCACATCCCTGTCGCTGACGGGTTCACCTTCCTCACCGGGTACGTCGACAAGGTTGGGAGCTGCCCCAAGGTTAGAGACGCCTTCGGGATTTGGACATGCAAACGCCAGGTTAAGGTCACGCTCAAGACCGATGGTAAGGGAGTCATCTTCCACCCTCCTTCCAGCTTCGCTATCGGGGGAAGCCGTGGCTACCTTGTCTACGCTGGGCAGCCCTAAACTTTGTCGCTCATGCGGCAAGTCTGGTCATGTAGCGGCCAACTGCAGCGCTGCCCTCTGCAAGAGCTGCAATCAAGGAGGGCACCAGACAAAGGACTACAAACTGACTAAGTGCTGCAACCTGTGTGGCGAGGCAGGTCACCTCTACAGGACCTGCCCCAAACGCTGCCTCACTTATGCACAGGCAGCAAAAGCCAACGAGGGGGAAGCAGAGGAAATGCTTCATGTCACTCCTACCAAGGACACTTGCAACACCCCAACCACCAAGGCCCCCAGTGAGAACAACGGGACAAAGGAGGACACAGAGAGAGAGACGAGGTGGAGGAAAAGATTGAGGCAGCAGACAGCAAATCAACAGCACTGCCCCCTGAACCTCCCACTCCTCAGGAGAGCGAATCAATGGAGGAGGAGGAAGCAGCGTAATATCAGCAGGGGGTGGGGCAGCTGGTGAAGAGAGCCAATAGGAAGAAGGGGCTAAGAAGGGACCGAACCACTCCCCCAGACAAGTGGCAAGAGGCATTTCCCCATCCAACACGGAGAACAAGGGCAGCTGCTCTTTGGAAGAAGAAGGGCCAGGGCGGCACCTACAGAAGAAGCGGCAAAGCTCTAGGGAGTTGGAGGACGAGACACCCGAGCTCCAGAACATTGGAGACAATGAGGAGACCAGCGCCCCCCCCAACTTCGCCCACAACCCGAAGAGGCCAGCGCACCCCAGCCCCAGGAATCTGGCAGCTGTGAGGCGCTCAGCGCACCCCCAGCTCTGGGAAGCCGGGAGCAGCAACGCCCCAGAGGGGGAGAGGAATGGAGAAGCTTCTCCAACAGAGGACATTTCAAATCCCGCTCTCTGCAACAACCCCCAGATGCCACCTGAGCGGAACATTGCCAATGGGGAGGACAGTTTCCTCAGCCCATCCAAAGCGAGGCAATTTGTGAACACTATGGATATGAAGGAGCAGACCAAAAGTCTGGGACTCTCAGAGACAACAGGTTTGGTAAGAGGCTAAATGCTTTAAAATGGGTGTAAAGATTGTATCCATAAATGTGCGCAGCATCAAATCGACTACGCGATGTGTTGCGACCTTGGACTACCTTGCCAAGGTCAAAGCTGACCTGTTGTTTCTGCAGGAGTGTGCGATACCGCACCTCAGCTCCTACAGGCAATGGTCACCATGGAGGGTCCCATGGGCCATCGATCTGCTCGGTGGGAAACGACTCTCGTTCCTCTGGCCTGGGTATTCTGCTGCGGGGAGGCAACTTCACAGTCTCCGAGGTTAAGGAGGTGGTGGGCGGGCGCCTCCTCGTAGCAGACGTAATGTAGAAGAATGCTCCACTCCGGTTAATTAATGTCCACCCCCCGGCACAAGGGGCCGAGCGTCTGGAGGTTTTTCAGCAGCTCCCACTGCTGCTGGCGACCTCCAGGCCGGTCATTCTGGACAGTGACTTCAACTGCATCATCGATGCGGCTGGACGATCTGGCAGGGCCGACAGCAGATTGGACGCTACGTCCAGATCCCTGATGGAAACAGTTAAGGATGCCAAGCTGCACGACGTCTTCAGCAACCCTGCAGATGGAGCGCAGCGTAGAGACACCTGGTCGCGGCCAGACGGGTCCATCCATTCCAGGATTGACTTCCTCTTTGTGTCCCGTGCGTTTGCAGTCAGATCCACCGACGCCAAGCCGGTGTTCTTCTCAGACCACTGCCTCCTACTGGCTGACTGTCACTTAGCGGAAGACCAGAGGGAGGGCAGGGGGGCATGGAAGCTAAACGTGCAACTGCTGACCCCAGAGAACATTGAGGAGCTCAAGAAGGATTACAAAGGTTGGAGAACCGTGAAACCCCTCTTTGAGTCCCTGACACACTGGTGGGAAGCGATCAAGGGAAACATCAAGAGGTTTTTCATCCTCAAAGGCACCCAGAAAGCTAGAAAGGAACAGAGGGAAATGTCCCCACTCTAGAAAAAACATGCAGAACCTGCTGCGGCTGCAGTGGATGAGGGTCTATGTCATGGAGGAACTCCAAGAGGTGAAGAGCCAGCAATCCTCGCTCTTTGCCTCGGAGGCCTCCAAGATCATCTTCCGGTCCAGAGTCCGCTCTGTGGAGCAGGATGAGACGTGCTCACGTTTCTTCTTCCAAACGGTATACAGAGAGTGCTCTATGATCAGCAGCCTGAAGGAAGAAGATGGCTCAGTAAAGTCATCGCAGTCCAACATTTTGAGGATCAGCAAATCCTTTGATGCCAGATTGTATGACGTGATGCCCACAGGCAGCACGGCCTCCCATTCCTGCCAGTCCTCTATCACGGAGAGGTCTTAGACGACAGTACACGGGAGAGCCTGGACAAACTGCTAACTCCTTACGAACTGACTAAGGCCCTTGAGTCCTTCGAGAAGAGTAAAACTCCCGGAAGCAACGGCTTGCCGGCGGAGTTGTATTCGGCTCTGTGGGACTGGATGGGCCCAGACATGCTAGAAGTGTACGAGAGTATGCTTCTGGCCGGCAGCATGTCAGAATCCATGAGGAAAGGCATTATCAACCTCATCTACAAGCACAAGGGGGAAATGGAGAAAATTAGAAATTGGCGACCCATTTAACTGTTGAATGTGGACAATAAGATTCTGTCCAAGGTCATCGCCAATCGTTCAAGTCCGCTCTGGAATTGGTGATCCACCCTGACCAGACCTGCACTGTGCCGGGCAGGAAGATCTCTGACAGCCTCGCGCTGCTCAGGGATACGATTGCCTATGTACAGGACAGGGTTGTGGATACCTGCCTCATCAGCCTGGATCAGGAGAAGGCCTTTGACAGAATATCGCTCACCTACATGGTGGATGTGCTCTCCAAAATGGGGTTTGGGGAGAGAATTCGCAATTGGATCCAACAGCTCTACACTAACATCAGTAGCGCAGTCTCAATCAATGGGTGGGAATCAGATAGCTTTCCAATTAAATCTGGAGTCAGGCAGGGCTGCCCTCTCTCCCATGTCCTGTTTGTGTGTTGCATCGAACGCTTTGCTGAGTCCATCAGGAAGGATCCGGGCATAAGAGGAGTGACGATCCCAGGCAGTGGAGGCACTCAGGTCAAAGCATCCCTGTACATGGACGATGTCGCCGTCTTCTGTTCAGATCCACTGTCGGTGCGCAGACTGATCCACATCTGCGACCAGTTCAAACTGGCCTCGGGAGCCAAGGTAAATCGTGGGAAGAGCGAGACCATGTTCTTTGGGAACTGGGCTGACCGATCTTTTGTCCCCTTCACCGTCAGGGCTGATGGCCTGAAGGTGCTGGGGATATGGTTCGGAGGGACCGGGACTTGTGTTAGAAACTGGAAGGAGCGAGTGCCTATGGTGAAAAGGAAACTGGGCATGTGGGAGCGACGCTCACTCTCCATTGCGGGTAAGAACCTGGTCATCAGGTGTGAGGCACTCTCGCTGTTGCTGTACGTGGTGCAGGTCTGGTGCATTCTACACTCATGCGCGATGGAGGTCACCGGAACCATCTTCCGCTTTATCTGGAGTTCGAAAATGGATCGTGTCCGCAGGGACGCGATGTACAAGCCTCTAGATAAAGGGGGAAAAATAGTGACCAACATCGCCCTCATACTGTTGGCCAACTTTGTGTGCGGCTGCATTAAGCTGTGCGTAGACCCTCGGTACGCAAACACCAAGTGTCACTACGTGCTGAGGTTCTACCTGTCCCCAGTGTTGTGAAGGATGGGATTGGCCACGCTGACGCGGAACGCTCCAAGTTGTTGGACCGTGCCAGACCACCTGTCCCTCGTGGAAAAATCTATGCAGAGAAACACCTTTGACCACAAGTCCATCAGGCAGTGGTCAGCACGTAACGTCTTAGAGGCCCTGGGGGAAAAGGAGAGGGTGGATCCTGTGGGATGGTTCCCCCAGCAGACTGTCAAAGTCATTCGGCAAAATGCCTCATGGCCAGAACTTTCCAAAAAGCGCCAAGACGTAGCTTGGCTGGTGGTGAGAAAGTCCCTCCCAGTCAGATCCTTCCAACACGCCAGGAGTCTCATCCCCTCTGCATGTTGCCCTCGAGGTGGCTGTGGTGGGGAAGAGACCGTTGTTCACCTCCTTGTGGATTGGGCCTTTGCAAAGTAGGTCCGGACAGAGACGCAATGGTTTCTGTCGAGGTTAATCCCGAGCAGTTCTGTGACACAGGACTCTGTGCTCTACGGGCTGTTCCCAGGGACACACACCGAGACAAACATCAACTGCAGCTGGAGGATCATCAACTCGGTGAAAGACGCTCTTTGGTCTGCCCAAAACTTGTTGGTCTTCCAGGGCAAAGACTTGTCCCCGAGCGACTGTTGCAGACTGGCACATTCCAAGGTCCAGGACTACGTGCTGAGGGACGCACTAAAGCTTGGGGCAGCTGCTGCAAAGGCGCAAAGGGGAAAGGATGCTGTCTAAGACCTTTCTGCCCACAGAGCCCGAGGGGCTAGGAACTGTTGAGAGCCCCTAGGGCTGCACAGCTCACAATGAATGTCTGCATTGAATACTAATTGTATTATAATTGTATTGAAGCACCTCAGAGTGCAACATGATGTATGTTGATAACTCCAATCCCATTGTCTGATTGTCTGCATTGACCAGATTGAAATGACTGTAATATTCATTGATTGTATTGATGCACCTAGTGATCCATGTGTAAATGTCGAGTCTGATTGTACTTTTGTGAGGGTGGTTTTGAAATGGTTTGGAATGTTCTTCCAGATATTTAATGAATAAAGTATATTTTTCCAAAAAAAAGTCTCCAGTATTATCAGCTTTCCAGCGTTATGGGCTGACTGTGAGCTGTGAGGAGGACACACAATGGCATATGGAGACGTGAATTCAGTGGCTAAATAAGGGGGAGATGGAATAGAACATCGAGCATTGG